>NW_005871065.1:4563344-4678409 GCF_000147115.1 Myotis lucifugus | reverse complement strand
TGTATTTCTGGTTTTAACACAATTTTTACTGGAGTCCCCAGATCTGCTTTTTTCCAGTTCCCTCTCCCCATTGCCCAACTTTGCACTGAAATATAGTTTACTTACCCCTATTTAACCTCCCATCCAGCTCATAGGAATAAATGTATCTTCATAAACATTTGGCTTGAAACATACTCATTGTTAGTTTTGGTTTGGTTTCTGAATGTTGTCCTTTTTTATATCTTTTCATCATATTTGAGCTTTAGGCAATATTTACTTCTTTTGCTTCTTTACATTCTGGAGAATGAAATAGGCAAGAAAAAAAGCATTCTATAAAACCCACATCTTGTCAGAAAAAGCTAAGAATCTTATGATTTCATTCATATGTGGGGTATAAAACTGAAACTCATAGACACAGACAACAGTATGGTGGTTACCAGGAGGAAGCGGGTAGGGAATAGTAAGCAGTAAAGGGGGTCAAATATTTGGTGACAGGAGATGATTTGACTGGGTGGTAGACACACAATACAATATACAGATTGTGTGTCATACATGGTCCTATTAAACAATGTCACCTCCAATAAATTTAATAATAGAGAAAGGAAGAAAGAAGGAAGGAAGGAAGGAAGGAAGGAAGGAAGGGAGGGAGGGAGGGAGGGAGGGAGGGAGGGAGGGAGGGAGGGAGGGAGGAAGGAAGGAAGGAAGTTATTTCAGATTTTAAAAGCCCACATCTTATATCCTAACATATCATAATTAAGATTTGAAGCTTACTCAGAGTTACAGTGGGTTTTAGCTGAGATATAAATATACGTATATATGCATATGCTTCTAGGTGTGTATGTGTAAAGGTGTATATTGAAAATAGATGCTTACATGGTACATTACCACCCTTAAAGTGACTATAGGTTGGTGCTGCTTAAAAGTCGATATCAAATCTAAATATGACTTTTCTCAATATATGAAAATAGGCATAAGATCACTTTATGTTAAATATAAAATGTATCTCCAAGTATATATTTTTTCATCATAACCCAATGATTAGAAGAAAAAAAAATCTGGCTAAAATATAATATAAGCCTTTTTACCACCCACATCAATGGCACTTGAAATATTCTTCCAAGTGAAAATGATATTTTAGTTATTGTGTCCTCAATATCTATAAAACCTATAGGGTCTGGGTCTCATATGTCAACAATTGTTTAGCAATGAGTGTTTTTCTCCCTTGAGTCATCCCTTCATTTCAGTCTCCTACAGGGGGAAAAAAATTATTAGTGAACAAAGGACTTTAAAATTTACATCTTTTAAGCAAAGTCTTTAAAATCTTTACAAAGTTCAAAAACATTTTAAAGCATTTTAATTTGTTTTGTGCTCTCTGTACTTGATGCCAAGGGCATGATGCTGCCTGCCTCTGCTTGTTTCCAGGTGGAAGCAACTTGAGTCCTTCTGATGGAGGATGTCAGGAGGGGTGGGGGGAAGCATGAGAGGGAGATGTCATTTTAGAACCAGATCGTACTTTCACTGGTCACAAAGCCTTTTGGAGCAGCATGGCAGCTCAGCTCCCAGTCTACTTGCTGGGGCAGCAATGATAAAAGACAGGAACATCCTGACAGTTTGTGGGTGGGTGGACTCTGCCAGACCCCAAGAACCCACAGTGCTCTCCACGTGAGCCCTCTCTGTCTGAATCCCTTATTTCCAGGATCATGTGTCTTTCTATTGGTGTCACATACCAAACCTCATTAAACAATGGAGGCCTAATGGTCAGTCAAAAATCATTTAAATTCCTATGATTGGCATTAGTTTATAAATACTTACCGATGTAAAGTGATCAGCAGTGAACTGTGAGCCACCCAGAGATCCGCACATGTGAGATAATGATGAAGAGAGAATCTGTACTAAAGAGGAAGTACCAGTATTTGACAGGTCATGCATGTTTTTATTTTTTTATCTTCTGAAATTTAAAGTAACAATAAAGGGCACAGATAGAATACAGCATGTGGCCAAGGCTTAGGAAATCTTAAAATGTAAATCGGACAAATGGTAATACTGCACCCATAAAATGAGATTTGCAAGCAAGAGTTACCTTTTCTAAGGAAAAGCAAGTTGATATATTTCTCTTAATTTAGAAGTAAGAAAATTCATATAGCAAGTTTATTATTGAATGAATAATGTATATTAAATGTTAATGATATTTAAAAAGAAATATGAGAAATATTTGGATTTTGGAAAAATATCAGCCATAATCCACCAGCCAAATGTGAATTTTGCATATCACTTTGTAGTCTATATCTACCAGTGTGCATATGCTTATCAGTAACAATTATAAAATGCACATATACTCTATAATTCTTTCATAAATAATTCAGTGTGGATTTAAATCTGAACTACTGTGATGAAAAAAAACTTTTTGAATGGTACTTTTTAGGGTATTGAAATGTTAGCTGTATTTTTCAAAATTTTATTGAAAATTACCTTTCTTTACTGATGTCCAAATGTCATCACATCCACAGTCATAATTTATTTTGACTTATCAAATATCAGGGGAGGAAGTAAACTAATGCGTTTGTTAAGGCCATCTCATAAGTGTGGCTGGTATTCCCTGGCAAGGATTGTCTAGTAGATGGCATGCCAAGGTCTTAAGGCTAAAAGTAATTATATCCAATGTAATTTAGTTTTTCTTTGCCAGTTAAAATTGTCTTTTCAAAAGAAGGATTTGAATCTACATACATATAAACTATTTCAAGGACAGAGGTACAAGAGGTACAAGTTAAATGATTTATTCAGCTTCCATACACAAAGTGAAAGTCAGAAAATATTGAGTGAAAGAAAAAATGCGTTGGAATTAATAATGGTGTTTCTAGGTAAGGGAATTAACCTTCTTTGCACTGAAAATAGATGGGCAACAGCGTAGTTATTGAACATTGCATTTTTCTTGTATTGTGTTACCTTTTTCATTATATTCTAAGGGGGGGAAATGTCATTGTATTGCAACCGTGCATTCAACTACACCTTTTGTATAAAATTAATTAACTTAAGCTAAGCGATAATGTTTCCTAATGTTGAATAACACATTTCTCAAACTCTGGTTGTCAGGTTAGAACATAATAAAACATATTATTAGTAGCACAGTGATAATATGTTTTCAGTTAAAGTATATGAAGTTGGGTAAGAAAGCAATATGTTACTCTACATAGTCAGACAGAAACAGACTTATTTTAAATGAGTAATACTGTGATAGCACTAAATTTATTTCTAAGGACGTGATGACCTCCTTGAGAGTTTCAGTTTAGTCCAAGCAAGATTTAATGACAGGTCTTTGAACTTTCATTTGTATTGATCTGCTTTCTGAGTGTTTCACTTTAGATGTATTGGCAATATTCCTTCACTCACAACAACTGCAATGTCGTTTCCACAGTGTGATGAGCAAGGGATGTTGCCTTCTCTGGGTTCTTACAATCCGTGTAAGTTACGTTTATTATGCTGTTTATATGACACAATTATCGCTCTAATTAGATGCAGATGTGACTAACAATTATGTATATAGTTTCTCTTTCTTTTAGATCTAGTTTTAACATGTCCCCAAATAAAATGTTCCCCCTCAGTCCCCCACTAAAAAACTCTGTATGCTTATTTGTTAGGAAATTCCTACCAAAATGTTATAACACTGTAAGATTCTCAATGCCAATAGGATTAAAACGAACAACAACTGGCCTCGGGAATCCAAGTCTTCTCTGTAAGGACACCAAGCACTCTTCCCTTCTTTGTGTTCAAACCTTGAAAGATTTCCAGGCAGTTACCATGCTCCCAGTTAGTCATTCATTGCTTAGACGAACTATACATATTCTTTTTTTTTTTTTTAGCTTTGTTGTTGTTGTTGTTAATCTTCACCCAAGGATAATTTTCATTGATTTTTAGAGAGAGTGGAAAGGAGGGGGAGAGACAGAGAAAAACATCCATGTGAGAGAGAGACATCGATTGGTTATCTCTGTATGCACCCCATCCAGGGCCGGGGATAGAACCCACAACCAAGGTATGTGCCCTTGACCGGAATCAAACCTGGGACCCTTAGTCTGAGGGCTAACGCTCTATCCATTGCCAAACTAGGGCTACACATACTCTTTTATACTTGTGTCATGCGGTAAATCAAACCCTTCCTTCTGATGTTCTCTAAACTCTTAACAATACTTCTATATATTTTAAAATAGAATTCTAATGTTGACAATGCATCTGTTTTAGAAAGCTTTTCATGGAGCCAAAGCAATATACTGGGTTTTTTAAATAAGAGTTTACTTCAGAGAGGACATGTAAATAACAGCATGATTATTATGAATGATCACTTGCCCATATGACAAGGGGTGTGTCGGAAATCATCACTTACTTTCAACCTTTGTGGGTTATAGAGATAGATGATTTAGTAAGTTATTATTTCTCCCCTCCATATGGGAGGATGGGTTCTATGATATTTAATAATACCTTCTAAATGCCCCTTGGGTAAGTTTGTTTTGCATCCAGTTTTACAGATGAAAATCTAATTTCTAAATTATACTTTTATAGCCACTTATCTTTGCCTCCTCACATTGTATGCAAATTTGATAATGCCATGGTTTCGCAATGAAATCAGCACACTGTACCTTGATCCATCAAGAGCATTTGAAATTCTTTATCCTGCTTTGCACAGGAATAGGAAATTTCTATTTTACTGCACTTAGCACTTTTCAAAATGGAAAACACAAGTGTCTCCCTACTTTCTGGTTCTTTCCCAATGAATTCCAAGTTTTCCCAATAGTTCAGATGTAGCAAACCATCCCTCGTACCATTTCAAAATGCAGACTAAAGAGTTGTTAGTCCAGTTTTCATGGCTGCGTTTGCTAATCATCCCCATTAATTTGGTGTGAAGAGAGATGAGTGAGGATAAGGAGGAGACAGGAGTGGAAGCTCTCCTGTGAACACAATGTGAGTGCGTGGGAGGCTGGGACTTTCCTATTTCTTTAAGAACTAATTTTATGGATATAAAAGACAGTGGCTCTACAAGCACTATGCCTGAAGATATATAATTATTATCATCATCATTACCTCTGTATATTTCCCCAGAAAGAAGGTTGAACTAAAGAGCTTAACTCACTCAACAAAAATCCTGGTGGATGAAAACAGTGGCCACAAATCTCTTAATAGGCACCAACATGTTAGAGGCCTCCTCTTACTAACTCACTGTTATCCAAACGTAGTTTAATACTATCGGAATCAGATGAGGGCTGCATTGCTAATGAAAGAAGTTAAAACCAAAGGAAAATAAGTAGGCAAAATCAGATGGAAGAGGAAGAGGAAATAGTCTGAAATGATGTAATTGGGAACCTCAAGAAGGGGCTGTAGCTGGTGTGTGTGTTTTCTTGTGTGGGTGTGTGGTGGGGGAGGACTTACATATGGCACTTTCTATGGAACACCTATATGCCTATTTTTTTTGGTGCAGGTAAATAGGACATTTAATTTACTATATGAAATTTTCAGTTTTTATTGAAATGTTTTGGTTATATAAACATAGTCACTATCTTATTATTCTTCCATGGCTAATATAAAAAAAAGCCTCTGAAATATTTTATGGAGTGAAATCCGATTCTTCACTGAGTTGAGCAAATGAACAAAACTTATTTAGAATGTCAAGCTAATTACTCAGATGATCCTCTCAGTAGTCAATTTAAAGATTTCATATAAATCCACAGAATTTTAATTATGGAGCCATGAGTATTTCCTCTGACTTCATGGTGTTTTTGTTTTGTGGCTGGTTTTGTTTCTTTGTTTGTTTGTTTTTTGTTTTTTTGTGTGTTTTGTGGCTTGTTTGTTTGTTTGATAAGCAGAAAAGAGCCCACACATATTTTTCAGAAAAGAATATTCTTGATGAAATTCTTTTCTTTCTCTTGTCTTTCCTTGGTTTCTCCTTTCTCTTTCTTCTTTCTTTTTTCCTTCCTTCCTTCCTTCCTTCCTTCCTTCCTTCCTTCCTTCCTTCCTTCCTTCCTTCCTTCCTTCCGTCCTTCCTCCCATCCTTCCTTCCTTTCTTTTCTTTCCTTTCTTTCTTCCTCCATCACTCCCTCCTTCTCTCCCACCTGCCCTCTTTTTCTCCTTTTTTTCTTCCTGTCTATAAAGAAAGAAAAGCATCATTTCTTAAACCATTACACACTTTTCAAGATATTTGTTGCAAAACATGAAAAGGCTGCACACAAATGTTCCAAGAGTGGGTTCTAAGTGGAGAAGGGGAGTCCTGCCCAAAGTTTCTCTTATCCTGCTATTTGTTTGTTTTTCCTGTAAAAATATCAGGTCACTGTACATGGCCAATTACAATCCATTTTGCAAGTGTAACTACACATTAAGTATAATAAAGGTATCAAGATATAGTAAATAGGGGTTACTTTCAAACTAAACAAATAAATATAAGGCAACATGGAAACTCAGGTAGCAGAGTGTAACTTTATTTATTTATTTATTTATTTATTTATTTATTTATTTTTAATCTCTATTATTGAAAGTATTACCTCTGTCCCCTTTTTCCCCCATTGACCCCTTCTAGCTTGCCCCCACCCCAGGCCTTTACCACACTGTTGTCTGTGTCCATGGGTTATGCATATATGCATACAAGTACTTTGATTAATTTCTTCCCACCCACCAAACCTCTCCCTTCCTCTGAGATTTAAGAGTCTGTTCAGAGTGTAACTTTTTTTAAAAATATATATATATGTATACATATATATGTATATATATGTATATATATATATATATATATTTTTTATTGAGTTCAGAGAGGAGGAAAAGGGAGAGAGAGAGAGAGAAACATCAATGATGAGAATTGATGGGCTGCCACCTGCACCCCCCACACTGGGGAGCCAGAAACCCGGGCATGTGCCCCAACCCAGAATCGAACCATGACCTCCTGTTTCATAGGTCCACGCTCAACCACTGAGCCACGCCGCCAAGACGAGAGTGTGACTTTTTTAAGCACTACATGGACGGAAGTGTAATCTATAAACTTGACAAGAAAGCAAACATGGATCCAATGAACATATTCTTTCCTTACAGTATGTTCATGTTCTTCTCTCTGAAAATAGACTCTGGTGTCACTGTCCTCTGAAAGCCAAAGCATTGCTATGGAAATGGAAATAAACTCCAATTGGATTCCTGAACTGGGAAAAGATTTGTACCTTGTGAGTGAGCAAATATTCAGTGGGTTTGATTTCCTGCTTGATCTCCAATCCAGAATGAGCTTCTCTCCAAGGCTTCTTCTGTGCCTGGGGCCATGGCTGAAGGTGAGTGTGGGTTTTGCTGAGCCATGGCACAGAGAAGTACTCTCTCTACTCGCCCAGGTTCTCTGAATTCCCACAGGCCATGCCCCGAAGAACTCATCATTGACATTTCCACTCAGCTTTCAAGAACTCTTTTCCCTGCCCTGGAGATGCGTAACAAGGAAGAATTCCAGTAACATTTTAGGGCAGCTGGGTAGCTGAGTGAAAGGACTTTCGGTTTTCCTTCCCTGCCATTCTCTATAATACCTTGGGAACACATCAGTTCTAATGAAAACTGATTCTCAGAAGACAGGAATTGGGAGACCTCTTATCCTTCAACTTCCCATCCTTGGGATTTGCTCTTTGCTCTCCCACACTCACAGGGGCAAATTGGATCCAATAATCTTTCATATTTAAAGGTATTAGGTCTATGCAGGAGGAAGAAACGTGCCTCCACACTCCAAGTCCTTTCCGTTGGTCTAATGATCAAATAGACATGAGACAAATTAGCAAGAGACGGTAACCGGATGTAGTACATATGTATGTGTATGGGAATGCCACACACATGAGAGAGTCAGAGAACCCACATGCATGAGAGGCTCAGACACAGAAAGGGAAATTGAGGTCCACAGGACATCCTGAGCTGGGGATGAGGTAAGGCCTCCTTGAGTCTTCACAGAGTAATTGCAGGGACAGCACATGTTCAGTAATTAGTAGTTTGCCCTGTCATCTACGTAGGCAAAAAGTCATTTCTTGGTGATAACTCTTATTGTCAGCCAGGCTGCTAATTCAAATTCTTCTAGATAGTTAAGGGGGGAGCAGTAGTTTCTCTTGCTCTCGCAGGGTCTCAGTGGCCTTTTGCTCAAAATAATCCACATACCACTGAGGCACATCTTGGGGTGACTCGTTTTTTTTTTTTTGTTTTTTTTTTTTAAATATATTTTATTGATTTTTTACAGAGAGGAAGCGAGAGGGATAGAGAGTTAGAAACATCGATGAGAGAGAAACATCGATCAGCTGCCTCCTGCACATCCCCCACTGGGGATGTGCCCGCAACTGAGGTACATGCCCTTGACCGGAATCGAACCTGGGACCCTTGAGTCCGCAGGCCGACGCTCTATCCACTGAGCCAAACCGGTCAGGGCGGGGTGACTCGTTTTGAACCCCCTGTAGGTCATAATACGATAACACTGTCAAATACAGTAAGCATCAACTTTACTTTTAAGATGTCCTCTTTCCTCAGGTTTACAAGAAACCAGAGAATGTAAATCCCTTTTTAAAAGTAGTTTCTCCACTATCCAAGCAATCAAGTAATGCACTGTGACCCTGCTGCAACCTGATAATAGATGCAAATGGTTTTAAAAGAATATTAGTTCATAGACACAGACAACAGTACAGTGATTACCAGATGGAAAGAGGTATTGGGGGGGGGGGATGCAGAAGAGGGTAAAGAGGTAAATGATGATGGAGGGAGACTTGACCAGGGGTGGTGACACACGAGACAATATACAGATGATGCATAATAGAATTGTACACCTGAAACCTATATAATGTTATTAATCAGTCACCCCAATAAATTCAATAAAAATTTTAAAGAATATTAGTAAAAAATTTTGAGTTTCTTGCTCATTTTAATTCTACATGCAGTGCCTGACCTCTAAATCCACAATGGAAATACTGTTTTCATTTTGCTCTTCCTCCTTCACAGGAAAATAATTTTAACACTTTTTTCCCCCAAAGATTCCCAAATGCTAGCTATATCATTAAGTGTGAATTTGTACCCATTATAAAACAGTACACATATTACAAACCTGGTAGAATGGGGTTTTCCTGATGGTTATGGGTGTGTAGGTCTGTGTGTATATTCTTAACTGTAGGGATTTCTCTTGTGGGGCTGTTTGTTGGTCTGAGAAAAGTCAATTTCATAAAATCACGCTGGCAAAACATCCTTTAGTTCATGTGTGCCTCTCAAAAAGATCCCTATTAAGTCCTTAACCATTGGCAGCCAATGAGACTCCACTCCCTTTCTTAGAAATTCAATTCGTAAGTCTCTAATCAGTAAGTTTTATTAAAAGGCTTACCTGGAGAAAGCACTCATAAAAATTCCAGTCTATTCTCATTTGACTATTTTGAGGGGAAATACTGAGGTTGCTTAGCTTTGTTCTGTGGGGTCAGGAGCAAGTCTCCCCAGGGTGTGCCACGTTGGCATGCAGGTTATTTCAAGCTGAAAGCAATGAAAGCCCAACAAACTCAAGAAGAGCTTGTTACTTCCCCCTTACCTGCCCAAAGAACATCAGATAGAAAAACCTGCTTCAGAAAGGGAACCTTAGCATATTCACCTTAGCATAGTTGAATTAAGCGTGGCAGCAGCAAAAATCTGTGGTTCGAGTCTCCTCTGTGTTGCATTGTTTCTGGTGGCCCTGCGAGAATTTGTTTACCAAATGTTTGCTCTTTCTCACCTACCTACTTTCCCCTTGAAATCTCAGATCCCTGCCTCCCTCTACTTAGTCCAGAATGATATATATGCCTCATTTTGGCTCACTCTCTTTGGAATTTTTATGCCATGTGAATTCCCCTGCGCACACATTAAAACGATTTTCTCCTGTTAATCTGTTGTATCTCATTTGAATCATTCAACCAGCCAGAAGAACTAAGGGGGAAGGGGAAGTTTTTCTGTCCGTCAGAGTTCCTTGCAAGTATGTGAATATTGTTAAATGTCAACTACCAGCGGTCTCTAGGTTACATGACCAACATTCTTTTTGGCTCAGTTTGCCACTTGAACTCAGTCCAGAAAAGACAGCCCGGCCAGCATGGCTCAGTGGTTGAGCACTGACCTGTGAACCAGGAGGTCATGGTTCCATTCCTGGTCAGGGCACATAACCGGGTTGTGGGTTCGAACCCCTGTGGGAGGGCCTACAGGAGACAGCCAATCAATTATTCTCTTTCATCATTGATGTTTCTATCTCTCTTTCCCTCTCCCTCTCTGAAATTAATACAAATATATTTTAAAAAGAAAAAATACATTATACAATTAATTATTTTTTGGAGATATTTAGAAAGACTAATTTAAATATTGAACATTTGTCTATATTCCTAGGTTTTAAAGTTTGCATTGGGATGGAGGTGTAATCTGTAATGGATGGTATTGGGTGGGTGTTATCCATTTGCCTTGGGGAAAACTAGGCTTTTATTGAAATTGTTAATGAGAACAATTGCAGCAGGAACTTTGAGCGGGTAAATAATGGCCAGTCAGAGTCCAATGGGTTTCACATTGTTTTCTTTTTCATATTTGAAAAAATGCTGGTCCTCTTACTGTTACTCACATGTGTTATTAAGTCTAGAGGCTAAGATACAAAATATTATTGGGAGACTGTTTTTTTTAGGGTTATTTTCGATGGCTGTTTAGTTTGCCTCTGTGCTGGGAACTGGATTTAGCTTCAATTTATGCTCGTGCACCTCTGCAGACACAACAAAGACAAGCAGAGTGACAAAGCATGGATGGCGAACCTATGACACGCGTGTCAGAGGTGACACGTGAACTCATTTTTTTGGTTGATTTTTCTTTGTTAAATGGGCATTTAAATATATAAAATAAATATCAAAAATATAAGTCTTTGTTTTACTATGGTTGCAAATATCAAAAAATTTCTGCATGTGACACGGCACCAGAGTTAAGTTAGGGTTTTTCAAAATGCTGACACGCCGAGCTCAAAAGGTTCACCATCACTGGACCAAAGGGACATCAGGGCCACGATGAGTTCGCAAAGGAAGCATCTTTAATTGTCCAGGCTCACTGCAGATTGCCCATGCCAGAAAGACAGTTTCCCTGGCTACCTTCTCATCATTTCTTTGCACAAGGACATGTGCTCTCTCCATCCTGAGAGATTTTTCCTTGTTTTGAAATTCATGTGCAGGGGACAATATTTACCACGTTCAGTGTCCTCAAATTGACACTGTGTTTGATTTTATGACTGACCTTCTCTTCTGTCACCTGCCATTGGCCAATGAATTTCTGCTCATAACTGAAGCCTGAGACAGAGACACGGCAGATCCTTCCCACAGCAGCACCCTGTCCGAAATAAAACAAGTGATGGCTCCCCGTATGTTTTATGAAGCCGCACACAAGCTGTTTAATTACAGAATGTCTTAGTAGAAGAATGTGAAACTTAAGATTCAGAGGAAAATGCCTTCCTTTTCTGGAATAAAGCAACTCCCCAGAATTCCCATAAATTTCTCATACACTCAAAGCTTCCTTGTACATCACAGGCAGATAAAGGAAAGGAGAGAAACTGGGCTGTGAGAAGCCAATTCATAACCAGTGGGCAAGGCGGCGGCAGCAGCAGCATGTCAACTCTTGCGTGAGTGTATCATGTAAACTTGAGTTCAGCCCAATTTTTCCTCCTCTATTTTCACTCCAAGGGCCAGCTATAAATCTAGTCTCGGTACCTCCATTCTGGATAATGCTGCAAGCATTTCACCCATAGGATGTAGACAAATCTATATTTGTGTTTTATGGCTTGGTTGGGTTAACATGGTCATAAGAGAGTTTAAAATAGTAGCTTTGGGAATAGCAGAGCTGGAAGGACCCACGTTCTCAGTGACGAGGCACGGAGGAGGATAAATGGTGGGTGAGCCGGAGAGATAGTGTGCTCTGCTCCACACACTTTACTCCTTTTGTATTTCCCATGGTCCCTCCGCCTGGAAACTGGATACCTGACCGTCAGGGCGATGAACTGCGGTTTAAAATAGAAGGTACCACACCAGCTATTTTGCTACTCAGAGACTATTTTGAATTGGTCTTTAAAAATTTTTAAACAGATAAACAGAAAAGCTATGAGAGTCTGATTAGATGTCACCAGTGTTGTGGGACAAAAGAATCCGTATAGAACTGCTAACCTCCTGGACAATAGTAGAGAAGAGAGGAAAATTGTAAAAGTACTCTTATTTTAATATCTACTTTCTGCTTAATGGTTCAGTACTGAGATCATTTAAAGACTTGTGATGACTTGTGTGGTATTTAGCTCCCTCTTTCTTTAGCTTATGTATTTAAACCACACTATTTATCCATTCATTTCACAAATATGATATGCCTTGTGAATATATAACATACAATGTGCCACACATATACTAGGTATTGGGGAATATAAAGGTGGACCCCATCTAGACATTGTCCCATCCTTCTGTAGCTTACAAACAAGTGGTTAATTATTTCACATGATCAAATACTTTCTTCTTGGGTCTGGAAATAAAAGGCTAAAAGTGTGTGGAGGGGGGAGGGGGGGAAAGAGGAAATGAGAATAAAAATCCTAGCATACTGTTGTATTTAAAAATTATTAAACATGAAACCATGATCAATAGACCTAGAAAATAATAATAATGATTAAAAACTACTTTTAAAACAAAAAACTGTCCAAAAAGACATAAATATAACTTGCAGAAAAGAACATCTGAAGAGTTAAATGGTTTATTGTGACTTAGGGACAGGACTAAATCGAGAGAAGGCAGAGGATATTACTTTCATGCATACAACTTTGGGGACAAATTGATTTTTTTTTAAACATGCTCACGTATTGCTTTGATTAAACTTAAATTATATTAAAACTATTCAGTCTTCCATAGACCTCTTTCATATATGTTTTCTTTAAATCATAATTGAGTCCGTAAACTTAGTAGTGTTGAGCAGCAGTGTAGAATACAGTTTATAAACTCTTAACAGTGGTACTTAATATCTTCTATATCCTATGCTCCTTATCAATTCAGCCACTTATAATAAAACTAGAAGCAAGGCTATAAGAATTCAATGACTTTCTTATTTGTCAAGTGGTTGACAATTATAAATTAGTGTTTTAGAAAGGAGAGTTGACACACAGATCATAAATATTGGAGGTGATCTAACTATGTGTCCTCGCACTAGAAAAGAGACATGGAGAAGAAAAACGGAGCAGTAACTATTTCTCCACCTCTTTTCCATAAATTGCAAATCACCTCGTATTTCCTAGGGAACTATTTTTTTTGTATATAAACAACAGCTCCACTGTCCCTCACTATAACTTTGGTGATAACTGATGATAATGAATAAATGTTCAAAATTATAGAAAAAAATACATCTATACACAAACAGATTTGAAAGCTATCCTATGTTTTCCTCTTTAACCAAAACTACAAGATTGCTTCCTTTCGCAAAAGCTGTTAAAATGATGCCAAAGGAAACAAAAGAAACCTAGGTACAGAAAAAAAGATATACCTAAGTATAGATACTCACATGTACCATTTCTTGAATTTAAAAAAAATTAAGCAAAATATGAAGCAGTTTTATTTCAGAATTAAGGCTTATTGCTCAGACTTTGATATACAACTGATCTAAATTCAAACTTTGGTTCCCCTGGGTGCAAATTACTTTATTTAGCCTCAGTTTCCATATCTGCAAAATGGGGAATAAAATGACAACATTACAGTTTTGTGAGAATTACCACAAAAAGGATGCCTATATAGCTTACAATCTAAACACAACAAACCATCTATAAATATTGGGTTTTTCCTTAGCTATCAATGCCACATCACACTAGTGCATGGATAGTGCAATTTTCAGCAACAATGATAACTGCCATTCGATGAGCAACCCATTAGCACTCAGTGTTTCACATGAAGCAAACTCAGCAGGGTTATCACCTGTTTGACACAGAGAGAACATAGTCCCGCACAGGAGAGAAGGGACTTGCTCTAGATTACAGGGTTAATGTGTGACAAAGGTGGGATTTTAATCCAGAAATGTTTGACTCCAAAGCCCAAGTACTTCACATTATGACATTACCTGAAATGTCTCATTTCTATGAGGAGGTCAGAGTGTTTAAGAATTCTGCATTCAGAACAGGTAGAAGTCCTGTGGAAATGAGAATAAGCCTCTATGTTTAATATCAGTAGCATTAAAGCAACAATGCTTTCTTACAGGAGCAATTTGAAATCTGTGTCCATTCAAATTAATTAGAGCAACACCTGCCCACTTAAAAAAGAAAAATCGGAGCCCATAACATTGAACTATGTGGGAATTACTTACTTGAGCATTAAGGTAAAATTTAAAGTCTATTAATATGAGTTTTTAGCAGTGCACACTATATTACACAGGTATGCAGGGCTTCTGACAGCAAAGTAATTTACATATATTATTTTAATAATCCTCATAATTTCCCTGCTGGGAAAGTAAGTAGCAATTATTGCTCAGATTTTTCAGATAGTGAAACAAAAGCAAAGGGAAGAAAAATCTTTTCTATGTATCTCTCACTGGATCTCAAATTGTATTGTTAACTTTGGTAGCATTTGCTGTATTTAAGGATGTCTTTATCTTAAGTGGAAAAATACTAATGACTAACTTTAGAGAGATTAAAAAAAATGAGAAGAAATAAATCAATTTTTGTGTGTTTTCTGAAATGACAGAAAATATCCAGTGGGGCTCTGGCAACTATTTCAATGAAAGTGAAAATGACTCTTATCAAATAAGTCATTTTGGAGGTCAACGTTTAAATTGACTTGAAATGCAAGTCATAGAGAACCGTGGAATAAAAAAACAAAAACAATTAGCCATCATAATGTAAGCTGTAATGCAAAATATTTCCTTGGGGTGTTTGTGATACCAGGATCACAGCTCTAAAATTAAAAGTCAAACTATCGGGGACAAAAAGTCAACATGAAATTACCACTTGTCTTATTCAAAAAGTCATCATATGGTTTTTATGAGTTTTCAAACAAACTGGAAAGATGAAAACAAAATGGAAGCAAGAATATCTGATATCCCTCATGAGTCAATTTGTTTGCCTGATTGTGCCAAGTTGTGTTTTATTACATCTGTGATTAGCAAATGGCTGTTTAAGAGCACTAAGTGGTTGCAGAATTCTCCTATCAATAGTTTATTTAAAAATAAGATTTAAATTAGTTGTCTCCAAAGAGTGAATGTTATTACAATTTGAAAGAACAGTTGCCCTTTATGTTAATTTTGCTTTGGTGAGATACGGAAAATTTTAATTTGATGGGAGGAAAGCTGTAATTACTTAACTGATGTATTGCACATAAAAGAAAATACAAGAATTAATGAAACTTGACACAAAAGACCAATATGGAAGTGATCTCAATTTGTTCACACAAATATTTGATGAGCACCCACTGTGTGGCGGGCACTGTATTGGATAAAATGATAGACAAAGATAGACATAGCTCCAACATGCATTACAGTTTAGAGGAGGAAACAAACATGCATCAAATCCTATATAATAAAAGGCTAATATGCAAATTGACTGAACAGCGGAATGACCGGTCGCTATGACGCACACTGACCACCAGGGGGCAGACGCTCAATGCAGGAGCTGTCCCCTGGTGGTCAGTGCACTCCCACAGGGGGAGCGCCACTCAGCCAGAAGCCGGGCTCATGGCTGGTGAGCACAGCGGCAGTGGCGGGAGCCTCTGTGGCAGTGCTAAGGATGTCTGACTGATGGCTCTGGACTGTGAGAGTGTGAAGGCCAGGCTGAGGAATACCCCCCCGCCAAGTGCACAAATTTCATGCACTGGGCCTCTAGTAGTTATATAAATAAGTGCAAAGTTAGAAATGAGGTAAATGTAATAAAGATGTGGGATTGGACAACTTTGGGAAGTTGGAACCACTTTAAAAATGATGACTACATTGTAATCTGAAGGATGAGTAGGAATTGAGCAGACAATAGGAGAAAAGGCATGTTAAGAAAAGACTATGTACAAGGCCCCTTGGGAGTTAGCTTAGTATATATAAAAGATTGAATGAAGTTATATGTGCCTGAAGCAAAGGCAGAGGGGAAAGGTTATATTGTACAATTGTATTACATATAATTCATGTCGAAAGCTGTAGTGGAAAATTCTCTTTCCAACCACAATGGAGTAATAGGGACTAGATTTACCTCATGTCTTAAACAATGATAAAAGGAATGGAAACATATAAAATAGTGCTTTTTCAGACATTGGTTAACAGGCAATGCACTGCAGGAATCACTACAGACTGAGGAACAAACTAGGCCAGAGCCATGTGCCCCAGCTCCCTGCCTGGAGAAGGTTTCCCAGCTACAGTGCAGGGAGGGAGACCCAAAACAGAACCTGCAGGATCTCTGAGTCCAAGAGACAGAGTTGAGAAAGTGGAGAGGGCACAGCATTGAAGAAAGTAGAGCTGCACAGAAAAGGGGGTGCCACACAGAGAGCTAAATTGACAATCGATAGAAATCTGCAGAAACTATTGAAGGCCAGGAAAGAACCTCCATAGAGGACCAGGCTGACCCATACTGGAAGATCATACAGAGCTAGGAACATCATTTTATATCATGGAAAAAAAAATGAAGCACTTATATATAAACTAGAGGCCTGGTGCATGAGATTCATGCACTTGGGGGGCATCCCTCAGCCTGGCCTGTGCCCTCTCACAGTCCGGTAGCCCTTGGGGGATGTCCGACTGATGGCTTAGGCCCGCTGGGACATCCTTAGCTCTGCCTTGGAGGCAGGAGAGGTTCCCGCCACCGCCGCTGCGCTTGCCAGCTGTGAGCCCGGCCTCTGGCTGAGCGGCACTCCCCTGTGGGAGCACACTGACCACCAGGGGACAGCTCCTGCATTGAGCGTCTGCCCCCTGGTGGTCAGTGCATGTCATAGTGACCAGTTGTTCCACCATTGGGTCGATTTGCATATTAGCCTTTTATTATCTAGGATTTAAAGGAATACATTCAGAATCTCTATGTTGTAAGCTACAAAAAAGCACCCAATGATGAAAGAAATTTTTTAAAGCTCTAAATAAGTGAAGAGAGCTATGTGTTTTATAGATTGAAAGACTCAATACTGTTAAGATGCCAACATGATTTATTTAGTTGACACTATCGGAATCAAAATCTCAGAAAGGTTTTATTTAAAAGATTTTATATGAATAAGCTGATTTTAAAATTTATATAAAAAGATAAGGAACTAGAATAGCCCCCAAAAATCCTAAAAGGGAAGGAAAGTTGAAGAACTCCTGCTCCTTAATTATAAGACTTATTCTAAATCTATAACAAGACAGTGTGATATTGGTGAAATGATAGACCAAACTGTTCATGGAGAAATATCTCAGTTGTGGAACAAAACTTCACTTCTCAACCTGACAACCCTTTTATGCTAATACCTATATGATCAGTCACATGTCTCTCAGGGGACAAAGGAGAGAATGGACCAAAATGAGTTTGTTTACCACTAAACCTCAAGTTGTTAACATCTCAGGAAATTGTGCTGTGAATCTTTTCATGGTTTTTGCTTTTGTTGCTGCTTATTATCATTAAACTATAGGCCCAGCATGCGAAATCGTGCAATCCCACACCGTGGGACCCATCAATGCACCTCCTGGTGACCAGTCATTCGGTCGTTTTGGCATTCTGGCATTACAGCCACTGGCCTTTTATAATATAGTTATGTACAATCAGTCACTATGGGTTCTAAGAAGGTTAGTGATAGCAGCAAAGTGAAAAGGAAATTGTGGGAATGATAGAGCTTAAAAAAGAAACAATTGCAAAATACGATGAAGGTGTTCACATGTCTGATCTGGCTACTGAGTATGGCACGGTGAGATTGACAGTACAGTTTAAAAACATAAAGAGGCCATCAAGAGTGCTGATTCTGCTAAGGGTGTGAAAGTGCTAATGAAACAAGGATCTCAGGCCATTGAAGAGGTAAAAAAAAATTATTGTTGATTTAAATAAACAAAAAGCAGTTAGCCAGTGAGCTGGTGCTAGCATTTCAGAGGCAATAATATGTGAAAAAGTGAAAAAGGCTTTATTCTGACCTCCCAAAAGACACTCTAGAAAGTGATTCATTTAAGGCTAGTAGGGGGTGGTTCAATAAATTTAAGAAAAGAAGTGGCATTTATAGTGTAGTGAGGCATGGGGAGGCTGTGTATAAGAAATGTTACAGTAGGAATTCATTTGGGGGGTATGGAACAGATTAATTCAATTTACCTTATTTCTAATGGGAAACATTGACTTGGTTTTTTTTTTTAAAAAAATCGCTTCTCCAACAGCCTTCCAGAACGAATTAAGTTCAAGAACCAAGGTTCCACTGTATTTATTCTTCTGTATATACTTTTCCATTTTGTTTCTCAACAGGTGCCATTCTTCATAGGACAATTGTATTTTTTTTCTCATTTCAATTTTGCCTTTCAACGATCAGGTTCCTTAAGATTAAAAGAATATAGATTTTGTTATAAGGAATGAAAGATAGTTCGGAATTTTAAAATAAGTACAGGCTGGTCATGTTCTCTAAAATATTTACACCTGTTGCACTGATGAATTGTCTGACTTCTAGCAAATCAATTATAATTTACTCTGTTTATTAAAAATGGCTTAACCAGGAATAAAAACATTTTAACACATTGAATCCAAGATGAACCTGTTCCCTCACATAGTCTAGGTGTTAACTTCTCAGAAAAGCAATTACTGATAACTCCTCAGGGGTTCATTTGCAATGTCACTTTTTCCTTTGCTATTCTTTGTCTTGTGATACTTTTGCTTAACTTTGGATTTCTTTGGCATTGACAGCTGAAGAAAACCACCCTAATTAAAAGTGTGCCTTTTGAGTGAAATATCCCATCTTTTGTGTTTCACTGAGCCTTTTAATTGAAAAAAAAAAGGTCAATGTTTTGAAATGATGTGCTTTGTTTCTGTGTTTTTAGTATTGGCTTTAGTTTGTGATTATACATACCATGGCTGTAGTAAATAATCTGGCTTTATAAATTTGTATTAGCCTTCGTCATGAAGTTACAAAATGCGACTGCTACCCTCATATCATTTTACCTTTTTAAATCCCTCTACCGTTTAGGGTTTGTGTGGCAGGTAGAGTGGCAGAGACCAAGTTGTTTTGACTTTCCTTACAAACCAGGCCTTGAATGTGACACAGGGCTTCTTAGGGATTTAAAATTTGCCATTTGGGTTCAATTGCTTCTCCATTTATGTTTACTCTGAAGCTAAAGAGTGTGTGTGGCGGGGGAGGGAACCACACATACATTTAAGAAATGTTAATAAGCATCTACAAATTTTCTCACCCCAAGAGCAGAAAGAGCACTGTTGACTTAGTCTCCTCCTCCTCCTCCTCCTCCTCCTCCTCCTCCTCCTCCTCCTCATTAGCATATTCGGTTTATAAATTATTCATAAAAGAAGACTGTTTCATAGAACAAGAATCAGAGAGGGATCAATATCGTGGGGAGGAGTGGGAAGTAAGAACAAATAAAGCAACCTGCGGGCTGTAGAGGCCACAGTTTGTAAAATATTCAGCCTCCAGACAGCTTTTTGGAAGTGGGGAGCAGTCTAGTTATAAGGATCTGAAAGCCAGAAGATTGCTTTTTTAACCGTGAAAATCTGTATTGTTCCACCTGGTTCGGGTATATTTTTACTTCAACAGGCCAGCATTTATTTTCAGGAGAGAAAGTGATGTATTGCAGCTCCACGCTCCCATATGTGCGCTCCTGTGCCCAGGCGCAAGCCAGTTGACTGCAAAAGGAGAATGTGACCAACACTCCAGCCCCACTATTCACCCTCCGGCAGAACTCGAGGCCCTTTGCCAAGGTTCTGGCAGTTTTAAGACTCTTTCCTGGCAGCCATTGGCTTTGAGAGGCCATATGACTCTGCTTCTGTCCGTCTGGAGTTTGTTCTGAATTTCTTAAGGGCTTGCTTCTGAGCAGCATCTCAGCTGCAGCAGGAGCCCTGGGATTCAGTGGAGCCATGTTCGCCAGGAACTTTGGATCCCGGAGCGGCCCCAGGCTCCTGCCAGCAGCTTGCTTCTGGGCTTCAAAGAAGGGCTTGGCTGGAGTACCCAGGATGCTTTGCAGCGGCTGCCACAGCCCCTCTTTTGAAGCACCATGGTAGCCAACAGAGAGGATTCTGTGTTACGTACAGTATGACCCTGGAGGTGCCAGCCAGCTGCTGTGACTCAGCTAAAAACAGGGAACTCGCTGTAAGGGAGAGGGCGTACAGGGGAGAGATGACCGAGGGGGAGGGAAGCGAGGGAAAGCAGCAGGACTTTATGATGCCCAGAGTGTGTCAAAGGGCTCAAAACACATTTCTGAAAGAGCTTTCTTGATGGGCCAAAGGAAGCCCATCTCTGGGAGTCTGAAATCTGCTTGGGCTACATAATGTTTAATGGCCTTCCCAGCTAATGAAAACAAGCAGCAGAAGGATTAGGGGAAACCAGAAAAGAAAGGTCTCGCCTCTTACCGGCTCCCAGGTGCCCTGAGGAAATGTGTACTAATTGGCCCCCAGATTTTTGTTTGCGATCAAACACATTGATGTAAAGAAACAGAATCACTAGAACCACTTAGTGTATGATTTTGTTGTTGTTGTTGGCTTTTTCCTGTGGTGTCTTTATGACAGGAGGGATTATTGTCTGAATACACGTGGAATTAATAATCTCAGAAGCAACTCTGAATCAACATTGTCAAGAAAATAACAATATGGGGAGGATTTATGAAACACTCTATTATGCCGCTGTCCTTGGCTCTGGACAGTTTTTTTGAAGGAAAAATCAGTTCTCAGCTACAAGTCGATCTTTGTGAAGCATTTGCTAGGGTGTAATGCTCAGTTCAACGATAGAAATTTATGGACAAATAGAACATGAGATACAAAAGGCACGTTGCCTAATGTAAACAAAGGTGAGCTTTGGCAAAGTGCTGGAGAGCAGATATCAAAGGAAGAGAGTATCAAAAAGATTTGATTAAATCAATATTTTGAGGCAAAGACCAATTACTCTCTCCTTACCATCCTCTCTGAACAAGGTGTCCCTGAGATGATGCAATGATCTGTCTGCTTAGAGAAGAAAATCAAGTTTGTGGCTTTTATCCACCAGACTTGAAGTAATGAGTGAGAAAGAAGCTTAGGGTTAAGATCACTAGAATGATCAAGTTTGCTCATGACAAGCAAAGAGAGTACAGCCCATCGGCTCAGACCTGGGCGTGTCCCACCCTGGCAGAGGTTCTAAGGTGATAAAACCTTGTGCAAGTGGTGACAGCTATCCTCTGGGGGGGAATAAATAAATAAACTCAGTCTCCAGAATTTCCCCAACCATCTTTTTTTTCTGGTTTGTTCAGCTGTCACGAAACATGTCAAATTGATCAGCGAAGGTAGGAGAGGCTCACCCTCAGGAGCTCATACCAGGTCGAAGGCTTGGCTTTGCTATTTTACTTTTTGTTTTGCCTGTCAAGGCTGCTGGATAAGCAAGCAGGCGGGTTTCATTAAAGAAGAGTCATTTTACTCTGAGATCCAGTTCACACAGAAGCTTACTCAAACTGGATCCTCAAAAGAAACTTAATGGGGTTTCTCGTTATTTTTGTGGTGGAATATGTATTCTCTTTTTAAAAATGATTTTTTAATTAAATTTTTTTTGAGAGAGAAATATCTATGTGAGAGCAAAACATCAATCCACTGCCTCCTGCACGCCCCCTACTGGGCATCGAGCCTGAAACCTGAGCATGTGCCCTGACCAGGAATCGAACCAGCAACCTTTTAGTGCATGGGATGATGCCCAACCAACTGAACCACGCTGGCCAGGGTGGAGTACATATTCTTGATAAGGGCATATGCAAAGATAAGGAAAAAAGAAGTGTATCTTTTCTTTCTCATAGGGGTTCTCTTTTGAAATTCTCTTTCCACATAAGAAGGAACTGGTATCTTCTTAATGGGCATTCTGGTGAGTGCTTAAACTGAGATTAATAGAGGACAAGTTAGAGGTAAGGAGGGAGGCCTCATGTTCTTGCTTAACCCTAAAAGGTTATGAATAGCTTTGACAGGAAAAAGATATGAAAAGAAAGATATGAGCAGAATATCAGAGAGGGAAGAGCATAAACAGGAGAATTAGCAATTCCTCTACTTCAATGAGTAAAAGAAAGCTTCAGGTGACATCATCCCAAATGCCCACCATATTGCCATTGAAATAAAAAAGCCAAGAGAAGAAGCAAAAATGAGGATGAAAGGCTAAACAATCTGGCCAAAAAACTGATCCCCCTGGTTAGAAGGGGCGGGTCAATTGGCTGGATTTTAAGACTTATTCATACGGTTTATGTGACTGATTAGTTCCAAGTCCCATTTGACCCCACAATAGTTCTTGTCTGGTTTGGGGTATCCTGTGTGTGGTTTCCTAGGCAACTGCCACTCCCAGTAATTCACTTGGAAATGTTAGGACCTTGTACTGGGTTGAATGGTAGACTCTCAAAAGATCTGTCCATTCGCAACCTGTGAACATGACCTTATTTAGGTAAAGGTCTTTGCAGTTATAATTGTGCAGGACACTGAGAAGTGATATCCTGGGTGAGAATGGGCCCTATAGCTAATGACAGGTATCCCTATGAGAGAGGAAAAGGGGAGAAGACACACAGAGGTGGACGCCATGGAAAGACAGGCAGAAATTGGACTGTATGGGACTGTAGGCCAAGGACTGCCAGCAACGACTTAAGCTAGGAGAGAGGCGGAAACAGATTCTCCCCAGAGCCTGCGCCTTGATTTCAGACTTCTGGTCACCAGAACTGTGAGAGAATACACGGCTTTTGTTTCAAGTCACCCAGTTTGTGGTGCTTCGTGGTGGCAGCCCTAGGAAACTAAGGCAAACCCTCTTCAAAGTCAGCATGGCAGTACTGGCTGTGCTGAAGTTTAGGCAGAGCAGGAAAAAACAAACTGGATTTATTTTAGCTGAGCTATAATACATGCTGATGTAAATTCCTCCGGAAATTGTAAATGGATTAGAAAATCAACTCAAGTCATAGGTCAGTTGAGACTTACTATGTGCCAAGCACCCTGCTAGGAGTTCGGTCAATACAGCAGCTCCCCTGCCCTTGGGATGCTGAGCTAGGCCAGCTCAGCACAGAAAGTTTTTAGACATCAGCAAAATTTCTGGGGGCATGGAAATTCATCTTTGGGGGATGGTAGCAAGTTGGGAATTACAAATTCTGCTTTTCATCATCAACAATCCCAATCCCAATCTTCTTCTTATGCATCTATCCTGAGCACCCCACATAGTGTCTAGACCAGGGGTGGGCAAACTTTTTGACTCGAGGGCCACAATGGGTTCTTAAACTGGACCGGAGGGCCGGAACAAAGGCATGGATGGAGTGTTTGTGTGAACTAATATAAATTCAAAGTAAACATCATTACATAAAAGGGTACGATCTTTTTTGTTTTTTAGTTTTATTCATTTCAAATGGGCCGGATCCGGCCCGCGGGCCGAAGTTTGCCCACGGCTAGTCTAGAGTATTCTGGGTAGTATATTAATTGGATAAGTACATAAATGCATGCAATTTCTCTTGCCCAGAAGGTACGGGCCCAGGTAAGATATCCACAGCACATGGTAAACAGTAGGTGGGGTTCGTCAATGCCACAAAACGTAGGGGGGTCTGCAGTCAGCACCAGAGCCCCTCCTTGTGGGTCTCTCGATTGGTACTGCTTTTGAGGTTGTGGCTTCTCAATTGCTCTGTCAGCACTTCGTCCCTTGGACTCTCACTCAGTGAATCGTGTTCTAAAGAAACACCTGCTCCCAGGTGCCATGTTGTTTCCAACGTGCAATTTGGAAAAGACCCACGAGCACGTTGCGGGAGGCACCACTAGAGGCTCCGCGTCTGGGAAGTCTGCTCTTTTCCCAGCCAGCACTGCTGTGGGTTTTGCCTGCTGGCTTACATGAATTGGCAGTTACATTTCCTAATTTAGACACTAGCAGTATGGAGATTTTATATATATATATATATATATATATATATTTCTCTCTGAGGAGAGCAATGTTTTCCATTGCACAAATACAGATTGCCAGCAGCTCGTATGCACACAGAGCAACACACAGCCCACAGATGCATCATTTCGTGGCATGATGCTGGGCACTGGGAGCTCAAGATCTTTCCTGTGATCAACTTGGACAATTCCTTTGTTTGTTGTTTGTTTATTAATAATATTAATCTTAATATTAATATTAAGATTAGGAACTGGGATGTTTAAGTAATAATAGCTATTCTCATTCCAGAGGAGGGGAGGTAAACTTCTTTACGGTGTTTCTGATGTTTGAGGAGATATCACTTCATCAGAATTCCCAATCTGTATAGCAAATAATATAGCAAATAATGTAGCTGGTCATACAGCTGTGCTACAGGCCAGGTATTGTGCTAAGCACTTTGTGAATGCTTAATATCTATAACAACATTATGTGTGAATGCTTAATATCTATAACAACATTATGAGATCAGTGATAGGATCAATCTCACATTAACAGATGGGAGACCAGAAACAGAAAGAGGCTGATAGAATAGCTTCACCTTACCTGCAGTTTCAGTTACCCGCGGTCAACCGTGGTCTGAAAATAGTAAATGAAAAAGTCTAGAAATAAACACTTCATACGTCTTAACGCATGCGCTGTTCTGAATAGCATTGTGAAATCTCAAGCTGTCCTGCTTTTTCCCACCTGGGATGTGAATCATCCCTTTGTCCAGTGTATTCACACTGTATGCTGTTCCCACCCCTTAGTCACTGAGTAGCCATCTGGTTTATCAAATCACTGTTGCGGTTGCATAATGCTTGTGTTCAAGAAACTCTTATTCTACTTAATAATGGCCCTAACGTGCAAGAATAGTGATGCTGATAATTTGGATATGCCAGCAAGGAGCCTTAGACTGCTTCCTTTAAGTGAAAAGTATATGTTGTATAATAAAAAAACATAGTATATATAGGGTTTATAACTTTCCATGGTTTCAGTCATCCACTGGGGGTCTTGGAACATATCCCCTGCAGATCAGGGGGGACTACTGTACTTCCCAAATTCACCTAGTGTCTCAGGTTGGTTTTCCTAGAAGCAGAGCCATAATTAGTCATTTATTTGGGGTAAGACTGGGGCCTCAGCTCAAGTCCACCTTTACTCTGATCCCACAGGGAGACTTAAGCACAAAGTGCACTGTAGATTTGGTCTCACCTTGAAGGAAGGGGTAGAGGATGGTCTTTTGTGCCAGGCTCTCCGTCAGTCTTCAGCTTCTGGAAAGATCTTTGCATTTTTGCCAAGGACAGTTCTCTGAAGCATGGGACAGTTGTACCTTCCAGCAGCCAATATTGATAGCAGGTGAGGTGAGTGCAAAGGCAAGGTAAAGGGACTCTTGGTGGGTGGTCACAGCATCCACTACCAGTAGAACTTGGCTTCAAATCCTATGCGACTCGAAAACCCAAGCTCTCAATACTGTGCTATATTATGAACATGAAATTTCTTAACATGATTAAGAAGTGCTGCCGAACTGGTTTGGCTCAGTGGATAGAGCGCCGGACTGAGGACTCAGGGGTCCCAGGTTCGATTCCGGTCAAGGGCATGTACCTTGGTTGCGGGCACATCCCCACTGGGGGGTGTGCAGGAGGCAGGTGATGGATGTTTCTCTCTCATCGATGTTTCTGGCTCTCTATCCCTCTCCCTTCTTCTCTGTAAAAAATCAATAAAATATATTTTAAGAAGTGCCATGTTTTTATCAGTGTCTGGATTCCAAGGAGTGTACAGTCCTCCATTGTCACTCCCAAAGCAGGTGTGGATAAAATCTCAAACATTTTTCTCCCACAGTTCAAATAACTTGATCTCAGAGCCCCTGGAGGTGCTGCCGAATCCAGGGCCCACTCATGGCCCCCACACTACTTGCTTCCGCTCCAGTTCACTCACAGCTTGTGCCTCCCACTTGCCTTTGGCCCCCAAGTTCATGATGAAGAACAGAGCCTGGGCAAGGGCTGCATTTGGGCATGTGTATCCCCGAGCCTCGCAACCAGCAATAAACAAGAAAGAGTAAGAAGAGAGAAAAACTTGTTAACACCATACTGTATCTAAACAAGCAATCCCAGATGGCATCCTTCATGCCTTCTGCCTCTGATAAGAAAAGATTGAGTGGGGAAAATAAGCAGCAGCTGACAAGCCATACCCAGCATGAAGAGCAACAGGAAGAACAGACACCAGCTCTGCGTTCTGCCCTCAGCCATGGCTCAGCACCCAACCCGGAGGCCCGCCCGCCTGCACACACCTTTGGCTGTGCACTCTTTTGTGGAAGCAACAAATCGTGGAATGTTACAGACCGAAGGATTTTTCTTTCTAGTTCAGTGCTTAGTTTTCTGATGGAGACCGAGGCATGAAGCAGGAAGGTGATTTATTTAAGGACATTTTGCTACCAAAAAGACAGAGGAGGAATGAAATTCACAAGCTCCTGACTCCTGGTTACTGTTTTCCCCAGAACCCAACTTTAAGCATGTGAACATACATTTTTCTAATATACATATATATGTACATGTTATTATATTCGACTATACGTATTCTAATATACATCTTATTCTATGATTCTGAGACTATAAAGTAAATTTTATCACTGTCTCTAAAATTGAGTCCTGGCTCAATTACTACATAGTGTGTGTCCTTATTCAAAGACACACATCTATGAAGCTGTATTCCCTACACTTCAGTTTCCCCACTGACAAACTGAAGATAATAATTGCACTGTGGAAGTTTGGGAAGCGTTGGACAAGATAGTCCTCATTCAGAGCTTAGCACAATACCTGACACACAATGAACATTCAATGGAGTTAACACTCGCTATCAATTGTCTATTGACTTGGATAAAAAAACTAAATACCTTCTCTGTGCCAGGCACTGTGATAACTGGATAATCAATTGCTCTGGCGATACAAACATCAACACAACATGGCATCCTTCCTTAAAACTCAGTTCAGTTATTTTAAAATGCCATCTTGGAATTAAGCATAGCTCATGATACTTAAATATTTTAATATGGACATTGTTTATGTAACATGCAATAGGGCACGGATTTTAACAGGCCACTTGCAAAACATAAGTCAGCAACAGCGATCATGCATAAGAGCATGATGTTGTGATGAGTCCATAGATACGTTATAAAATGATATAGGAGGAACACCCTAATGTTGCCACTGGACAGAGACCCATTTATTATATCCAAATTAACCAGGCATCTAGGCCAGCTCCTATTTTCACAATGTGATCAATGTGACATACTCAGAAATAGTGCTGAAATGATGGAAGAATTTCAATGAAAACCCTATGAGCAAAAGTCAAAGACAATGGTGTGGCTCTTCATACAAATGAGAAAACCAACTGGATTTGACTTTTTCCCCTTCCCTGCAGTTTCAGAAGATGGCTGAGTACTGCATCTCAGCTAACAGGCATTGAAGTCAGACAAAGGAAGAATTTCTGATAGTCAAATTCCAGAAAGCAAAGGTTAGGAAGTCATAGATGACATAAATGTGTCCTTTGAAAATGTGAAAATGTAGCAATTCTTTAAAAAGAGCTTATGATAATGGCATGGAAATGAGTCAAAATATGCAAATTAAATTCACTTGAAATATATGTCTTTAAAAATTAGGTGATAAATTGCTTTGTCAAATGCTTTTTGTGTGTGACTTACCGCCCATAAACCCCCATATTTAAACTCTAGTTCAAGATGATTTTCTTAAACTCAAATGAATTTTGAGAAGTGACTGGGAAGGTCAGAGGCAAGGCATTCCTCAAAACATGAGAAGGTGTGACAGTATTTTTAGTTTGTATGAAAAAAAAAGAGTAATGAGGGTAATGTAGTAAAAGTGGAGGTACAGCAATATAGTATCATAAGAATCTTAGTAAATTAGATTGAGAGAAATGAAGCACTTTTATACTATAATGAGCTTAATATGAGATGTTTCCTAAGAGCAAGGAGCTCTCCTATCCTATTCTTAGTAATTAACACAGCTTGTTGAATGAATAAGTGTATATTTTCCTGAAACCCTGATGCACACTTTCATTGTAATTTGTCCTTAGAGATAAGCCTTAACTCTTCCAGGTACTAGAAGATGACAATGCATTTTGGATGAGATTCTGTTCTCTTAAAACCTGTAAGTTAGAACTTACAACATCTGATCATGTCTAAGAAGAGCTATACCCAGGCCTAGAACAGCAGTGAATAAGAGAAAGTAAGATGCAGCAAAAGATGTCGAGAACTAAGGCTAAGACTGCTACTGGGGAGAAAGAAGTTCAGAAAGTCAAAGTTATAAGTTAAAGTTAAGCTGCCCAAGTCTAGGAAAACACAAGATCCCAAGGCTGAAAGACAGCAGAGAATGCCCCCCTAGGCAGAGATGGTATGGCATCAAAATCACCCATTAAATTGTATACATTAAATATGTACAGGCTTTTGTACATGAGTTATACCTCAGTTGTGCTATTTTAAAAAGTAAATGGACACCATAGCTGGTTTGGCTCAGTGGACAGAGTGTCTGCCTGCGGACTGGAAGGTCCCGGATTCGATTCCCAGTCAAGGGCACATGCCTAGGTTGCGGGCTTGATCCCCAGTGTGGGGCATGCAGGAGGCAGCCAATCAGTGATCCTCTCTCATCATTGATGTTTCTCTACTTCTCTCCCTCTCCTTTCCTCTTTGAAATCAATAAAAACATTTTTTAAAAAGTGAATGGGCACATACAATGAATAAAAACTAGGTGCCCAGTCAAGAAAATGGGTGAGGACTCATAGCTCCTGACACAAAGCAGCCTTAAACCCAGCAAAGGCCTGACTCAGACAGGAAGCCATTTGATATTCCTGCTGCAGCAAGCATGAATGATGATGAAAGGAGGGAACAGTACAGGGCCCAGGACCTCAAAGTCTGCTAAAATATGGCAACTCCCTTCTCTGGGCTGCTTCTGAACCCACATATTGAAAACTATTGTGGAACCACAGTCAGCATAGCCTACCATGCTCCTAGCAAATTGATATACATTTTTCAAACTATCTGTAAATCCCCAGAACATTGATAATTCCCTGCCACTCATTTGAAGTCAAAGTGACCCATGCAAATGTTCCCAGTGCCTCCCTTCTTTCCTCTCATTGATGTATTTCTCTGTACAGTGAGCTTTGGAATAAAGGAAATGGATTGTTTCCCGCATAATTTCTCTGTTTGCTTAAGTAGTGATAACACATCTTTGGTGTTTGTCAATGAACTTTCAGAGGTCTTAGCATACTATGAGTTCAAAATGTCAGTCAAAGGAACCACTTACAAACATATTTTCTCACCCATTTGAATCTTTGGCTAAAATAATATCTAAAAACAGTGGGACAGCCACTGTTTGAGCATTGACCTATGAACCAGGAGGTCACAGTTCCATTCATAGTAAGGGTACATGCCCGGGTTGTGGGCTCAGTCCTGGCTGGGGGGCATGCAGGAGGCAGCTGATCAATGATTCTCTCTCATCATTGATGTTTCTATCTCCCTCTCCCTTCCTCTCTGAACTCAATAAAAATATATTTAAAAATGAAAACAATGGAACAAGGAGATGGAGTATACAATAGATGCTCAGCAGATATTTCAAAGAGTGTAAATAAGAGAGATGCTCCAGACAGCCAAACCAATTGCTTGTCCCATGTAAGGGCTCATTTCCTTTTACAAAATTTTGTAATTGTATTTCAGAGGAGATTCATCTGCAGTTTCTCCTAGAATTCCTCCAAGAAAAAAGGAATTCATTTTACCTTGTTCCATGTGTTGTTAGAAAGTTCTTATGACCAGAGGAAATGTGACTCCCTAGGCCTTATCATCTTTGATGCTAATTCTACCTTCTATAAGAACACTTTGATATATGCAAATCTTTAAAATATTGGGAGACATTTTCCCAATCAGACAAAGACAAATCCCCAACTCTGATTTATTTTTCCTCTGTGTTATTAAACTCAAATCTGCATGTCTTGTTTTCATGTCGCTCAGCATTCCAAATATTCCCTTTGAGTAGATTCGGTTTGTCAGCATCCTTCTGAAAATGTGCCACCCGCACAGAAATCCATGTTCCAGGCCTGTCCTAATCCATGCAGGGGATTTTAGGCACTTTCCTTCTGTCATTGATGCAACATGGGTTTGCATTAATTCTTCTGGCTGTGCAGTACACTCCTGACTCACTGAGTTGCCAATTAAGCTGTCTTGAGGGTTTTTGTTCTATTTTGTTTGAAGTTTATTGATAGATTTGAAAGAGAGGTAGGTAGGAAGAGAGAAAAAGGGGGGAGGGTGGGAGAGAGGGAGGGAGAGAGAGAGAGAGAGCGAGAGAGAGAGAGAGAGAGAGAGATTTGTTGTTGCACTTATGCATTCATTGGTTGTTTCTTATATGTACCCTGACCTTGGATAGAATCTGCAACCTTGGCATATGGGTACAGTGCTCTAACCAACTGAGCTACCTACCCAGGGCAAAGTATTTTTTAAAAATATATGCTTCTAAGCAACTACATCTGCTCTAGTTAATTGTTTTAAACAAATATTCAATGAATAAATACAAAAAAGCAAGTATATATACCTTTCTTATCGATAGTAGCTTAGCCATTAGATGATAATCCAGTAGAAATAAAATAGAAGAATATTATTTTTACAGAAGAATATTATTTTTACAGAAGAATATTATTTTTGTTGGAAAATATAAGTCTAGACTAATATTGACTTTCAAGTGTATTAAATAAATTATCCAGTCACATTTAATTGTTACATCTGTAGTGGCTCTGACTTTTAATTTATACCTGACCTCATTTAGATAATTATTTTAGAAAAATCACTAGTAACATAATGTCATTCAGACCACAAAATATCTTTACCATTTAAATTCCTCGTTTGCTGAATGGTTTCAAGAGTTTTTAAACACCACTGAGAATATAGGTCATTAGAAATTTGGTTGTCAGCCTTGAGTACCATATAAAATTTGAATCAAATTAGTATAAGGCAAGTGATTTAAAAGTGATTTAAAATTTTCTGATATGTTTTTGCTTAAAATCAGATTGCTTGTTTTGCTTAAAAAAATAATTTTCTTATCTTGAATTTGGAAGCAAATTTCTTGACAGATTAGAGTCAGGAAATCAGCACCTTACGTTGTTCTTATATAATATTACTTTTCCTATTTTAGCTCAAAAGACAGTTGAGAAATCAAGATGCAGTCTACTTTACTATTCATAGGTTAAATGAAATGTATTTTAAAATAAAGCTTGACTAAAAATACCAAGTCCTTACCCCTGTGATTACTTGAGAGAAAACTACAGAGCTCTGAGCACATTTCACAGGATACATATGTGAATCCAGAGGGTAAAAAAGAGCCATACAGAGAAGAAAGAGCATCGGACAAATTCTCACAACTGAACATGACAGCACTCTATGTCTTTTCCTTAACGCCTCCACAGCAAGGGTTGTATGCAAAATAATTCCTTTGGTTAACCTGGGTAGCAGAGATTTAGAAACCCCAGATGTCTCTTTGTCCCCTAGCCACGAAGTAAGACAACTCACCTCTGTTCCCTGAAGAGGAATAATTTTGTACGTTTCAACTAGAAGCCATCACTCCCTTTGAGCTCTCTCAGTCAGGTATAGACAACCAAGGGGATGGATCCTCAGGTGAACACCCTTCTGTGGCTACGAGAAACATTTTAGAATGACATCATTGTAGGAGCACATGTTCATAAATACATTCGTATCCTTATGTACGTGCAAGCCAGTGCACTCATATCTACACACGCAGATAATTATATATCTCTAGGTTTAATTGGACAAAACGGGTCTATTGTGTGAGAACAGGCCATAGGAAACCTGCCTGACAGTTACAAGTATCAGGGACGGCCTAGCGCGACATAATGAATCACTGTTGTTGAACGAAATAGCACAGACCAGCTATTATTTCCTAGATGAAGGTGAGGTTATTCTGGCTCTTTCGGTGATTGTAAATAAATCTTTTGCAATGTCCTGGAACCCGATCAGCCAACAAGAGAAAGAACAGTTGTGAAGCTTCTAAGCTGTCTGACCACAGCCTGCGCTGAGGTGGGAAAATACTCTTTTTGAAAGTCATCTTCCTCACACCTTCCGCATTTACAGGTTTTGGATCCAAAGTGTCGCACCGCCCCTACCCACTACGGTCCCCCTTATAAATGGAACAGAAGTGTTGTCCTCTTTACTGGGAAAGGTTCTCCGAAGTGTTCAAGTTTTTCCTTTCATTGGATTGCAAGCAGCAGTTTCATCTGGTGCCAACCGGCAGAAGCAGTGCGATCCTGGCTCTAACAGGAAAAGGTGGTGGGCCAAGTGGTACACAGCCCCGGGGACAGGAGAATGCTGCAATCAGTGTTGGAACCACCGCATCTGATGTACGGGCAAGGCATGCGGAGAATGCTGCTGAGCCCAGCCACACAGCCAGGCTTGTCTCGGTGAAGTCCTTTGTAGTAAAAGACAAGGTAGATGCTGGCTGTCCCTGGCTCAGGATTTGCATGGAGAAGTTTCTGTGTCCATGTGACTCCCTTTAATTTGTGAATCAAAGGGTCTGAAAAATATGGGGAGAAAGCAGGCAGGAACAAAATGTCCAGACTGGTGTTTGCCATTTAAAAAAAAAGACAGTTTAGAGCAGCATTGGATGAAAAATAACCCTATCTTTTAAAAAAGTTTACATTTTCAAGCCCTTCTCAACTCACAAGTCTACTTCTAAACTCCACAAGTCACTGCAAGGCTCAGAAATCCGTGGACAAACATATTCTGCTAACACCCCTCTGGCTAACGTGTATTGTATTCTGGACCTGTGCTGTCCAATACCATAGCCACCAGCCACATGCAGCTCTTTAAATTCAAATTAATTCAAAGTAAATAAATTCAAAATTCAGTTCCTTAGCCACACTAACCACAGTCAAGTGTTCCATAACTACATGAGGCTATGACTCTCACATTGGACAATACAGAATGTTTCCATCATGGCAGAAAATTCTACCAGAGAATACTATTCTAGAATATTCACAAGATTTGTGAGTTTCTCACAGATTTCCATGGGAAGGTATAAAAAGAGCAACACCATCATGGAGCCACCAGAAATGGTGCTCCACAGTTAATATTGTGTGGGAACCGTGATGCCCCATGAGAGAAAATTTCTCTTTAAAAAATACTCCATTCTCTGCCCTGGCTGGGTAGCTCAGGGGGTTGGATCATTGTCCCATACACCAAAAAGTTATGGGTTTGATTTCTGGTCAGGGCACATATGTAGGTTGCAGGTTCAATCCCTGGTTAGAGCACATATGGGAGACAGCCAACTGATGTTTCTCTCTCACATTGATGTTTCACTCTTTCCCCCTTCTTTACTCTCTAAAAATCAATGAAAACATATCCTGGGGTGAGGTTTAAAGAACAAAAGCAAAAACAAAACCAAAAAACTCCATTCGCTACCCCCTTCTGAGAAAATAGTAATGCCCGTGAAAGCTTCTGAGATGCCCCATACTAGAGAAACTTGTTTGTCATTGATTGACCCAAGTAATTCCAACATAATTTGAACACATACCTTCTACTTACAAGACATCTATTAACTTTCTACAGAATTCTGGTTCCATCAAGGATTTTGCCATGGAAGGAGCTCAAGCCAAGACTCTATATCGCTTGCCCATCTACAATCCAGCAGACAATTAGGACAGTTCCAAACTAGAGTGAATTTACTAGGGTCTGCCTGGGCTTCATGAATTTAGGGATATCAAGTTGGCAGGGGAGCTCAGCAGCGCATGTGAAGTAAGGTACTTCTCAAGTGTGATTTCCTGAAAATATTGACCGAGTACATATTGCTCTGGAATCAAGACTGTCAGATAATCTATCGTGGCTTTATCTCCGATAATCCTATGCCATAGAGTTCTCATATTTCATAAAATTTGCTGAGCCATGCTTGTCAAGTGGGATTCCTAGCTGGATTTCTCTGTGTACGTGAGTGCCAGCATTCTTAATCTACCCAGCTGACAGAGACTTAAAATTTCTTAAGAGAGAGAGAAACAATTTCTAAGCAAGTCATGTGTTCTCAGATTCCTGACCCCGCATCTGTGGGCTGGGGGGCAGAGGGTGTTGCTGAAGAGACTTGAAGCTGCTGCCACAGAAATGCTTTGGTTTATATATTCCAAGTAGCAGAACCAACATTTTTTCTTTCTCCCCCCAAGTTTCTTTGCTTCCAACCTCTCCTCTTTTTCTTTCTTCTCTTCCTTTCTTTTCTTTAATTTCCTTTCTTTCCTTCTCCCATTGAGTTAGCTCTGATGGAGTCATTGCATCTAAGGACTCTCACTGTCCATGGCAGCCTCCTTGAAGAGTATGTCAAAGGAAAGAAGGAGCTGCCTAACATCTCTCCTCTGGAAAACATCAGCAGCTCCTCCTACAATTGCACCCCTTGGAATGTATGCTGTGCAATCTGAATAGAGAATTATAAAGTGAAATTAACTCTATACAGATTTCTGTTGTTTTTGTTTTGTTTTGTTTTGTTTTCCTCTCTCTGTTATGTCTTCTCCCCTGAGAAATTTGGTCTTCCGAAGGTACTACAGCTATGAGTGTTAATACAAAAAAAGGGGGGGGAGAGGAAAGGAAGAAAATCTTTGCTGCTTACACTAATACCACTAACATGAGGATTCTTGTTTAGAATGGTGCTCTTCAAGCCTCAGACTAAAGGCTTATTCAAGATGACAGCAGTATTCAATTAATAATATATTTGAGCATTTTAACTTTAAAATATAGCATAGATTATACCTTCAAAGTAAGTGGTACATTATAAATGAAATATAAAGAACAAAATAAACAAAACTGAAACACTCATAGACACAGAAAACAGACTGATGGTTGCCTGAGGGGAGGAGATTGAGGGACTGGGTGAAAAAGGTGAAGGGATTAAGAAATACAAATTGGTAGTTACAAAATATTCATGGGGATGTAAAGTACAGCATAGGGAATATAGTCAATAGTATAGTAATAACTATGTATGGTGTCAGGTAGGTACTGGAAATATTAGGAGGAATCCTTTGTAAAGTACATGATTGTCTAAACACTATACTGTACACCTAAACCTATTACAGAATAATATTGAATGTAAGCTGTAATTGAAAAATAAAATTTATTTTAAAAAGTAAGTGGTATACGGTAAAAGAAAGCTAAGTTAGAATGTTTATGCTTATTGGCTAAATTTGTCCAGTATTTATATTTGCGATACAAATTGTGAGATTAAAAGGGTAATAAGTTAACTATTTATAAGAAATTTTTATAACAATACAGAGTGCTTATACATTACCTATTGCTGTGAATCAGCCACAACCCAAGAGAAGATGTTTAAAAATATCCAATGTCTGCCAGTTTAAAGGAATCAAAGTTAGTCAATAAAATTCCAGCAAAAAAAGTATCATTTTGCACAATGTTATAATTAGGTCATTCCCCAGGTGTTTTAAAAAATACTAGACAAGTCTAAGTATATTCTGACCATATAGTTCCTGCCTCATCACATTAGTGATTTATTCGGTGGCACTAATTCAACAGAGATTCTCTTCCATGATTTGCAAATTTTTGTACTTTGGCAATATAAATTGTGCTACAGCCTAACTGACTCACAGATTCTTATTCATCTTTGAAGACATGACCTGGATAGATAGCTCTGTAATAAAAGCAAGCACAACAAAACTGTTTTTGCTGAGAAAAACCCCACGAGCCAGCAGATATAAAAGAAAGCTGGGAAAGTAAATATTGCGTTGGTGGTAATACAAAATGATGTGAGTAAAGGTCCTCCCGATAGACATTTTTGAGGCTCTCATGCATGACGGGTTGGAGTGCTGTCTTTTATTCATTTAGTAACTAGAAGCAGAATGAGTTTGCTGGATTCCTTAATTAACTAATTTCAAAATAGCCTCAAATTACCCCATCTTTTTGCTTCCACAGATTGCACCAGCTTTTGTTGTTGTGGGTGACTCTAGGCATAGTTTTTCACAATACGAGCCCCTGGAGGAGTGTTCTTGTGAAAGCAGGTTTTCTACCGCCTCGGTGTACCTGCATTTCCAGGGTCTATTGCCCCACTCTTGCCTCTGCTGCCCGTGAATCCTACCTCTCCCCTGACTTCAGATACCTTCCCTCGAGCTTTATGTTCCAGCAAAGGAACAAAATGGAAAGAAAGCAAGAAATGAGAATTACATGCAATTTTTGTCCTTTGCTTTCTAAAGCTGAAAGTACACTTTAGTGATAAGAGGTTTTACCGTTTTAACTACATCCACCTCTGTTTCTATCAATACTTACAGAATCACACACACTCACTCCAGTGATTTGTCCTGTAATAGCTTCGTTTAGATCAGCGGTTCTCAACCTGTGGGTCGCGACCCCGTTGGCGGTCGAACGACCCTTTCACAGGGGTCGCCTAAGACCATCCTGCATATCAGATATTTACATTCCAATTCATAACAGTAGCAACATTAGAGTTATGAAGTAGCAACAAAAATAATTTTATGGTTCGGTCACAACATGAGGAACTGTATTTAAAGGGCCAGAAGGTTGAGAACCACTGGCTTAGATCATGGAACCTCCACTCACCCTTTCAGAGTCATCAATCCGGCTCCACCTTTCACTTGCTCCTCAGTGTTCCTGTAAGAAAAGCAACAACGCATCAACCTGCAGCAAATAATTAGTACAATGTAAACATGTGTACCTGTGAAATTAGCCAAGAAGGAATGAAAGTAAGAGAAAACACATATCTTCCCAGCCTTGCTATTTTTTTACCCGTGGTCTATTTTCACTGGTGGGACTTTTCAGACTCTATTCTTCTGTTAATTCCAGATGAGGAATTAAAATTTAGGACAGCTAATTACTAAAAGGTCCTCAATGTACTGCTCCCAAAGACGTATTTATTGTTTACTGGCTACGTGTGTGTTTTACTTTGTTAACATGACTATTCTTGCTTTCTTCACATATTATGACATTTGTTTGTCTTTCTCCAGATCGATTCTAAATTTATTCGTCTTTGTCTCCATCTTCTAAAAAAATACATGGTAGACACTTATGTTAAATAAATATTAGTTTTCATTTCATTTTTCCCAGTAGAGGTGTGTGTGGATGGACGTGTGCCTGTACATGTATGGTTCAGAATTCAGATGAATGATGATTTATTTTGAGCAAAGATATGTGCACACACATTGCTCATGTATACTCATTTTTAACTAGGACATAGGAAAATACGGCAAAAGCAATGTGATGTTTCAACATTATGTGTGTATGAAAATCAGACTGATTTCGAGCTACCAGAAGTTATGATGTATTTTCCTACTTTAAGACACAGCATACTTTGTCTCCAGATCAATTTTATTGGATCATGATTTTGACTTTGTTCCTCTTCTGGTTAGAAACCTCCACGGACTCCTCATTGCCTACATATTCAAATCTATATTCTTTAGCTTTCTTTTCAGGCTTACATCTTTTCCACTCCATTTCCCATTATTCTGTCATTCCCTGACCTTGCTTACTCCACAACTCCAACTCTGCACCTCTGTTTCTGCAATAGCACACCCACCCTGGAATCGTATTTTCCCATCTTTGCATGTCCAGATGCTACCTATCCTGCATGGCTGAGGTCAAATGCCATCACTCCCTTCGGGAAGATTTCTTGGTCATCCAATTTAAAATTAACTGCTCTTTCAGTGTCTATAGCATTTGCATCTTCTCTGATCTCCCATAACATGTATATTTCTGGCTCATTTATCTTGCTAAACTGGCATTTATAGAGTATCAATAACCAAGCATGGTCAACGTGTCAAGGGTGTGCTTGTCTAGTCAACTCAGTCAGTGTTCTCTTTAAGAGAGAAACAGCAAGTGTTGGTTGGATGCACTCTAAAAGGATGTTTTTCACTTAAGGTTTTATGTGACCAAAAAAACCCAAACAAACAAACAAAAAAACAATTGAGGAGAAAGTAAACCATACAACTAGACTCTGCAAGGTACCATCAATCCAATTCACAAGTAACAAATGAATGTCCATTTACTAACTGTTAACAATCCCATAGACACATACAAACGTTCAGTGAGCCCTGGCTGATGTGGCTCACTTGGTTGGAGCACTATCTTGTTCACCAAAAGATAGAGGGTTCCATTTCCAGTCAGGACACATTTCAAAGTTGCGGGTTCCATCTCAGTCAGAGGTTGTCTGGGAGGCAATTCATTGATGTTTCTCTTTCTCTCTCTCTCTCTCTCTCTCTCTCTCTCAATATCAATATCAATATCAATAAAAATAAATGTTTAGTGAATTATGATTGATATGCATGCTCAGTGTAATTATAATTTAAGTTGGGTGTTGGTGAAGTCTTTAGCCAGAAGTCACTGGGCAAGAATTATATCTTCACTTCATCCATCATCCTGACTTTTTATTGCCAACTTCAAATATCTGTGTGTGCAGCTCACAGAGATCTGCACTCTCCCAGACATTTCTTTGTTTGGGTGGCAATATCAGAATCTCCAAAATACCCACTCTAACATTCTCAATTTCTTTCTCAATAGTTGAACTTCGAGTGTTTCCATTCTGCTAACTACTCCAGTTTCCTTAAGCAATTGCTACCCGAGTCATAGGTGGGGAGATAGTAGGTGTTACATCTGAATCTCTCGGCATTTTGGCTTCTCTGATACTCCCAGTCCTGGTCTTAGTGACAGTCCCCATACCAGATTGACATGTTGAACTAACCTACCTCCTAAGCATACAGGTTTCTAATGCTGGCTTGCAATTCTGTTTCTATGAAAGGGGAGCTGCGTTAGCTATCTGCAGAGTACACACATCCCAGCTGAAGTTCAGGATCCATGCTTCCCATGTGCTGCCCTTGGATACTGCCCTGATTCTCAGCCCAAGCTTCAGAGTACAGCAGTGGTTGACAGGGAAGTGACAGTGGTTCAAAATGATTGCAGACAAGCCTCACCAGGGGTTAAAGCAGGAGACAATCACACTGAAGGACATCCGTGTGAAACAGGTTGAGCTGCTCAAACAACTTCACACTCTTTTTATAAATTTATCTTTATTGTTGAAAATATTACAGATGTCCCCCTTTTTTCTCCATTGACCCCTTCTGGCCCACACCCGCCCACCTCCCCAGGCCTTCACCACACTACAACTTCACACTCTTGACTTCCATGCCAGAGGAAATAACTAGAGAGGGGAAACCATCAACCTTTGGTAGCTTTTAAGAGGAGAGAAGGCAGAAAAGGATGAGATGAAAGAACACACCTAGTACAGCCAAGCATTTATCCCCAAACCCACAGGAAGCTTTTGTTTTCCCAGAAGGCTAACAGGGTGCACTGTTGTTGACAATGTTAATAATGCCTGGTACCCTAAAGCAAAATTGGTGATTAATAAACACTTGACATAAATTTCTTCTTCTGCCTTACATCTTTGTGGTGCCTACCCAAGGATGGCATTTAATGAGTGATCCTTGCCTAGTTTTTTTTCAATTCTGGGAGGACTGTTCATTCTAGTTAGCATTTCAACTGTTGTATATTAACTAGTCTCATGTTAAGATGGCTTCATACATTATTCATCCAGTTGTATTATAAGAAACTTGAAGGACAGCTCTGCAGTCTTCCTATCCCTTCATTATTAACCCTTACAGAATAGGAATTTAATGAATAGTTTTTGGTTACAATTATAACCAGAGTTTTACTCCTTAACATTCCCCTTATTTTGGAGCGTTTTATATTTGACTGTTTTATTTTGGGCTGGTACATGTGCTCTGTGTGCCAGCAGCAAAAAGGATGCCATACTGACATAGTGTTTCTTTAAACAGTTCTTTCATCCACCCTTTTTGTGGTCACCTCATGGCAACTCATCAGATTAAATGGTTATTTATGAATCTTAAGATTGCTTTTAACTTGGTCCAACCGGTAAAATTCTATTAAGATGAAACTTGTTTTAGTGCCAGTGGATTAGTTATATCCTATATCCTAATTAATGATCTTTTATCATTTGTGCCTTCTTGGAGGTGTCCTGAAAGGAAGGGAGAGAAGGAGAAAGGAAGGCAGGGAGGAAGGGAGGGAAAGGGGAGGAAGAAGGGGAGGAAGGGATGGAGGGAAAAGGGGAGAAAAAGAGAGAAGGAAAGAAGAAGAAAAGAATGGGAAGAAGGAAGAAAAAGCAAGAGAGAAACTTTATGATATAATAGTCCCAATATATTTTATTATCAAATCTGATTATATACAAGAAGTCTTATCTGAAGAAATAGGAGAAATTTAAAGTTCCTTAAAACTCAGTCAATTAATTCTTCAGGCTGTTTGACCAACTTAAGCTCAAGGATGTTTACACTTTAGAGTGACCAATTTGGTCATTGGTATTCAATCTACTGGCGCATGACTGGATCATTGTAAAAGATTTCTCTAAATTTTGTTATTGATGTCAACCTGGAAATTAATAGTTAACAGAATTATGCCACTATTGCTATGAATTAACTTGTGTCTTGTTGGACCTGAATAATTAAGGTCTGTCTCTAGAAGGAAGCAGTCCTTCTCATCCTTGCATATTTAACTTCTTTAGTATCTGGTGTTTACAGAGTTGCCTTTGGCATTTCCTAGCACCTTTTGGAGGAACAACTCTACCAAATATTTTCAAGCACAACACAGATTGTAAAGAACACCTGTAAGTTCTGTCTCTCCTTTGTATGGTTCACATTCTAAAGAGCAAGTACACAAACGTTTCCCTAATCACCTTCTAAGAACTTTGTTTTCCTTTCTTGGGATTATTTGGCTTTTTATTCTGCTCTTCCTACAGCAGTGAGGAGAAGCTTAGCATAGTTTTCAGACTGGTTAGAGATGGAAGTTAAACATCTCTGTCTCAATGTTTCAGCAAACATGGGAAGGTCCGGAATTAAGAGTTAGACAAATATTTATCATTCATTCACCATGTGACTAGTTCTTAGCACAATGATTAAAACAATGTCCAAATCCTCCTCTTCACTTAACACTAAAACCCAGGGCCACCTTTTCCATGAAGCCTTCCTGACTTACTGGTTGCTTCCTACATTCTTTTTCATCATCATGACATCCCATGGTACTTTTTGTTTATGTCATGTGTGTTGGCCCTTGACTGTTAATCTGCCATCTATTGTTCCATGATTACTTTCTTATGTCTAAGATTTCCTCCCCAGTGACAGTGCAAAGTCTCTGGTGAAACACCTTTAGATCATATTTGACTATAAAGCTGAAGAAATGATTTGTCTCATAAAGATACATGAAGTTTGACACCCAAGTGAGAGCTCTCACCTCCCAAACAGTCACTGTGTTATAGTATCCTCGCACTGCAAGCAGGTTGCCAGGGCTCAAAACTATCTAGGGACCTGCCCTAAGAATCTGTGGCCCGCCCAACAGGTTGCTGGAATATTCCCTAAGATGACAAATCTTTGACTTTTGAAGATGGATTTGGGTTTTGGAAATGGCCACGAGTCATTTGGAGCCTGGACTTAGAAATTGCTCTATGATTGAGAAGGGCGTTAGTTTCTAGTGAGGAATAAAGTGAGACGCTAAAATGGGGGCGCTGAGTTTTGTGTGTTATTTATAAACCAGCTGTGATGGCAACAGTAGGGGGGGGGCGTGCGGGTAGTGACACATGTTTTAAATCGTGACACTTCATTATTCTAAGGGTATTTCTTCCAAAGGTGACTAATGGGAAGGAGATGGTTCTAATTTTAAATATAATTTAAAATATAATGACTGTTTAAATATAAATTTTTAAACAATTTTTTTGTTTAAAAAATTGGTCCTACTGTTTCATACATATACCTCCTAGTTCTTCTGCATCTGTATCCAGCTCAGTACTAAGCCAGAAGTTATAAACAGAAAGTACTACATACTCTGGAGCCAGATTGCCTGGGCTTGAAGCATGCCTTTGCTGCTTGCCTGCTGAGTGACCTAGGATGGGTAACCTAACCCCTCTGTGCCTCAATTTCCTCTCCTGTAACATGGCATGGGTTTCTATGAAGATTAAACAAGTTAATATATGTGCAGTGCTTAGAAGCATGCCTGGCACATAGCATTCACTATAGTATTAGTTACTACATTAGAATGAACTAATTAGGATTAACTATTATCATAGTATTCACTATAGTATTAGTTACTACACTAGAATGAACTAATTAGGATTAACTATTATCATAGTATTCACTATAGTATTAGTTACTACATTAGAATGAACTAATTAGGATTAACAATTATCATAGTATTCACTATAGTATTAGTTACTACATTAGGATGAACTAATTAGGATTAACGATTATTATATATATATATTGTTCATTTAAAATGATCATCGTCATTTTAACTCCAAATTGAAATCACATGTTTAAGGTCAGGTTTTACATATGAGATCTTTTTGAACTGCAATACGGTAGGGCCTTCAAATGCTCTCTCCATGACGCCATTGCTTACTGCCTGGGCCACTGGGGCTGCCTTGGCATTTGAAAACAGGGGACCCTCAGTGTGAAGACACCAAGAGTCAGAAAGTCATCACATCGCACTGGGAGATGCCTGGTCTTGGCAGAAAGCAGCCCACCATGCACAGCTGTAGCCAGAAAGGAGCTTAGAAAGAGGCTCCATAAAATATCTGGGTTCTGGATGAAAGCACCATACAAGTAAAATGGCTTTAAAAAGTCTGGCTGCCTCGTTACTATTCCTCCCAACATTCTGCCATTTATAGCCACAGCCATTAATTACCCTGCAAAGTAGACGTACTCACCTACCCCTTCGCTTACCCCAAGTAAATTAGAAGCCAAGAGAGAGGGGGGTGGAGGAGACTCAGTTCTCCAGTCTCTGGTGCAGGGGAAAATGCTGTTTTTCCTCATGGATCATGAAGCACCAAGGACAAGCAAGCCCGCTTTCACTTTGCCACAGCCTCGGAGAGCTGACCATGTGAGTAGGAAGACCCTCTGACTCTCCAGAAATGGGGCAGCTGCCCTTGCTTCCCGCCACCTGGAAGTGGGTGGCCTCTCACTGACGACCTGTTAGTGTTGCAAACGTGTATTGTGTTGAGTCCATCATCCTGTTTAACTTGGCATCACCTACAACCACTCCAACATTTTGTGAATGAGATGACTGCCAAATCGGTATGTTTCTGATTCAGTCACACTTAACCCATTATCCCTAAGTGTGTTCCTGCTGCTTGTACCTGTGATGACGAACCCTGCCTTCGGTCTTTTTTTTTTTTTTAAGTAAGACTGTCTACGTTTTCTTTCTGTCAAGGAGATTGAAAGCCATGAGTCTCTATCCAAAAACTTTTCAGGATCTGCAGTGGCATTTTCAGTGGGGAATTGGCAAGGTCTGATGTGTGAATGAAGACAAAGAAAGCCAGTGAGCAGTCGAAGCCCCAGGATTGAGCGTCTGCTTGTCCACATGTCGGAGAGGAAATGTGCAAATCTTCCTTCAACTCCTAACAGAGTATGTCTGTCTGAAACGCATGAGGTCTGGTGCATTTTAAGAATTTAAACAGAGGAGAGAGAAAATAAAAACACCTAACGCATCAATGCAGGCTTGTCTAGAAATATTATTCCTTTAACAACTGTGTGTTGTCACACCCTTCCTCGGCTGCCTCCAACAGAAAATGGAAGAAATGACATAGGTTGTGTCTATCCCGTGCCAAGCATCTGGGTTAGATTCAGTCTTGATGTTTTGATCTCATAGAGACATAGGGTTATTTTTTTTTAGCACCATCTGCGAAGCTGACATAATCTATGTCAGCCAGGGTAGTACAATCACCAGCCTGCAGAGACTTCTACCAGATCATAAAATTTTCACCAGCCTTTCTCTCAGTGACTACTGTTTTATCAACATTTTAATAAAATTAATCACTTCCTTGTAAATGAAGCTTTTGAGGGATCTTAGTGGGACGGCTATTTTAGAAGCAAGAGCTCTAGTAATCTTGCTCAGAAGAATCCATTTTGACAATGGTGATTCTGCAGTGATCAGGCAAGCTTTCGCCTTCCAGTTCTGCTTTTGGATTCCATGACATGCCACGAAACTACCAAGAGATTCAAAGAGGTAATGATGTATGACAGCAAGATTATGGATTTGGGATTCAGATAAACTGCTTCAATGGTTTCAGCACAGCTAGAGCTAAAATAGATATGTGAATACACTTCCTCATAGATCCCATTTTTGGAATTTGATTGTGTTTAATTAATATTAATCAGTTACTGAAACAGAAGTAAAGGTGAATCATGTAAGTCTTTGATATGAGTCACCATTACTTCTGTATTCGACAATATATCGTGTTGGTATTTTCATGCAGATTCTTTTGTACTTGTGGCATTATTTTAAAATTCTTTCCTACAACTTCCTGTCTTCACACCAGCTTCTCTAATCTGATTTTAATTCAGCAGTGCCACTGACATCCTGTGTGGAAAAGTCAGCACCTCCAGTCTTCTCCAGATCTTATTTGGTCCCTTGAAAATATTAATGAATGAGGTTGCAATACCTTGTGAAGTTTATGCAGGGGTGTGTGTGTGTGTGTGTGAGAGAGAGAGAGAGAGAGAGAGAGAGAGAGAGAGAGAGAGAGAGAGAGAAAGAGAGAGAGAGAGAGAGAAAGAGAGAGAGAGAGAGAGAGAGAGAGTTATATGGCACTTGATTCCTTTTCTCCTTGAGTGTGTATTTTTCTAATGCTTTGTCTCATGTGTGTTCACAGAGGGCAGAAATGATTAGCTTTCATCATTTTTTAACAAGGGAGGACACATCCAGTGGGAATCTGTTCTGTTATTAAAGGCGGATGATTTGCTATGTCTGAGTGGCAGAACTTAAGTTCTATTGTGTATATTTCCTATCAACTGCTTCCATGGCTTCAGTCACCAAGTAGTTGATTCTTGTGTTTTGGTACCTGTATGTTGGGATTTCTATTCCCTCCAGTGAATTAGTGGTGTTTTTATTCTATGTTTAGAAATGTCCAAACATGTTTTCTCTGACTGATATCATAATAATTCCCAGAAGAAAGTTTTTATTTTAATACTTTGTTCTGACCCATCATTGAAGAAACCATATTTCTTCCTTAACTTCATCAATTTTAAAACACACATAAGATACCAGATTAAGTGGTATTAAAGGTGCCACAGAAATATAGTTAATATTACAGTGACCCTATATTTACAAATGAGTATTATATTTATATGCAGGATTAAGATGGAATTTTCTAGGTGCTGATTCAGCATTAGTCAATTATTTGGATCAAGTAGAGAAGTCATGCTGGTAAAACCAAAGAATCTGTAGCAATCAAATATAATGTAAATGAAATTACATATAAAGTTGAGAGGACTATCTTCAAGAGTATCAAAAAATGATTCTTGAATATGCATACCTAAAGAATATTAGTCTATAAGCCCTGGCTGGGGTTGCTCATGTGGTGGGCATCCTTCTATGCACCAGGAGGTTGCTGGTATGATTCCGGCCAAGGGCACATGGCCCGGTTGCAGGCTCCATTTGAATTAAATCTATAAAATTTATGTGAGAAAAAGTTTACTATGGTTCTAACAATAAATATAAATCTTGATAGTTGGTGAATTGGTTACTCAATAGGGGTACCAAGTGGAGCTATTGAAACAACTTCCATCTGTATTTAGAGAAAAAAAATCTAGGGGTTATGTAATGCTCTTTAGATTTTATTTTTAATCTTTTAATATATTTCAAATTCAGTAATACAACCACATACAATTCTTATATTTAACATATTTGTTAGTTTGTTGTCACAATCTTTCAGGTTACATAACGACGTTAATGATGACACCAAAAATGAGGTCCAGCCCTAGCCTCATTTGGCTCAGTGGATAGAGCGTCGGTCTGTGGACTGAAGGGTCCCAGGTTCGATTCTGGTCAAGGGCACATGCCTGGTTTGCGGGCTTGATCCCCAGTGGGGGGCGTGCAGGAGGCAGCCAATCAATGATTCTCTGTCATTGTTGATGTTTCTCTCTCTCTCTCCCTCTTCCTTCCTCTCTGAATCATTATATATATATATATATATATATATATATATATATATATATATATATATCACTAGAGGCCCAGTGCATGAAAATTCATGCACTGGAGGGGGGGTCCCTCAGCCCGGCCTGCCCCCTCACAGTCTGGGAGCCCTCAGGGGCAGGAGGCGACCCGGTGATCAGGGGAAGGTGACTCCCCGGCCCTGGTTACCTGAGCCTCGGGCCGACCCTGAGCGGCTGGGGGGCTGAGGGGACTGGGGGACTCCAGAGGCAGCCGCACACTTGCCACCCTGGTGGTGCTGAGGGGATTGGGTGCCGCCATCTTGTGGCTGTGGGCATTGCCATCTTTGAGGGTGGGGCATTAATAAGCATATTCCCTCCTTATTGGCTGTGGGCGCCGCCATCTTTGAGGGCAGGGCAGTAATTAGCATATTCCCTCTTTATAAGATAGGATATTCATTCCAGAGGAAAGCACATGGAAACTACAGAGTATGTATTAGGTGCTCAATAAACCTTGGCCATTTTCACTATTTTATAATTAAGCAATTCTTTTTTATATCCTATTATTTGTCACCTTTATAAATGATCACCAAATAGCTTAACTGAAAGTAATGTAGCAGGAAGGAAGTGGGCTTTAAATTAAGAGGCACGTGCCTGCCTTATTTTAGGGTGTTGGGAAACATCTCAAATTTAGTTATCTCTCTTTTTTTTAATAATCCTCACCCAGGGATATGTTTGCTTGCTTGTTTGTTTGTTTTTCATTGATTCTAGAGAGATGGAGAGAGAGAAACATCGATGTGAGAGAGAAACATGGATCGGTTGCCTCCCATACATGCCACCATAGGGGACTGAACCTGAAACCTAGGTATGTGCCCTGATCTAGAATCAAACCTGGGACCCTTCCATGCAAAGGATGATGCTCTAACCACTAAGTACACTGGCCAGTGGCTCATTTTGGTTGGAGCATTGTCCCATGCACCAAAAGGGTTGCAGGTTCAGTCCCCGTGGGGAGCCATATGGAAAGCAACAGATCCATGTTTCTCTCTCATGTGGATGTTTCCCTCTCCTCTCCTCTCCTCTCCTCTCCTCTCCTCTCCTCTCCTCTCCTCTCCTCTCCTCTCCTCTCCTCTCCTCTCTCTTTTCTCCCTCCCTCTTTTTCTCTCCCTCTCTCCCCTTTCCTCTCTAAAATCAATCAGCATGTCCTCAGGTGAGGATTGAAAAATATATGAATGAATGAATGAATGAACGAATGAATGAACGAATGAAGAGTGCCTCTTGCACCTGTCTGTCAGGGATCCTTTGAAGACAAATGAGACTTTGAGTGTAAAAATATGCAAAAACTCCAGACCTAATACCTCTGACTTTCATTTTAGTTATTTGCCACTGACCCCAGAGGTCCTTAAAATAAATACAGGGTGGGGTAAAAGTAGATTTACAGATGTACATACTCGAAACACAGATGTATCCTTGTATTACTACTTATTAATTATTGTATGATTTTTCATGGGAACTGTAAACCTATCTTTCACCCCACCCTGCTTGTTTCTAATTTTGTTTGGACACAAATTTGAATCCACGTGATTTCTAAGTAAAGAAAAAAGTTGCTATTTTAAAAAGCATATTTACCTACTGCTAGTGTGGTGTGCCCAAATCACATAGCTAGTGGGTATTTTTGAAGACATGGTGTAATGAGAGTGGAGAGGAGGGGAGTACGGGGACTAACCCAGTGGTTCCCTCTTGTATTTCACATGTAATCACAAATACTGATGTCCTTGCATGGGATGGCGCAGAGAAACCTGCAGGGCAAGTGAGATCACGTGGTCCTGAGGAAGCACTGTCGCCTGTGGTTGGAGAGTTGGGCAGGTGCACGGATATTATCGGGATGAGTCAGTCAGTCGGAAGGGCTGAAGGACAAGGCGAGTAGCCCCAGCCAAGGCATCAGATGGCTGGTTGTCTCCTGCAGAAACACTCTCACTAACCCTGAAGGATTCACTGAGAATATTCAGTTACTGCCTATGTTCTTTACAGGTAAATTATAGCTGTAGAGGTACCTTTAGATTTAGGGATTTGAGTTCCCTCCAAAGAAATCTTTGGAAAATATGAAGGGCTATGTGGTCAGTCATCCTGAAACTATAAATTATCCATACTTACTATATTTAGAGCATACTTTAAAAATAACATAGAAGAAGCCATATGCCTATGAAGATACCAATCTTCATGCCATTCATCATATGTTAATTGGTTTAGAGAAATACTTTCCTCCTCATTCCCACAGTTGCATCTTTCTTTAAAAAAAAAAACTCCTTCAACTCATATGACAGAGCAATTGTATGTTGGGCTGCTCCTTAGTTATGCAGCTGAAATGATAGCTGGCTTCTTAAGAAGGTAAGATTGGACACTCACCAATAATATTGCAATGACACTGCGAGGCTTAGTTGGCTTTGCCCAATTCACTCATTATGAGTAGATGTGTTCCAGTCAGAGCTAGTTGATAGAGAGGGCCTTTGTTACTGTGACATTTGCTGTACACACACTGGGGAGAATGCAAGACTTGCAATAAATATATAATAGTATATAATAGGTTCACTTAACGACAGATAAATTGAAGGCTCTATTTTATAATTCTGATTCTCAGGTTCCTGTCTGGTTTCTACATGTTGGCACAATAATCAAGTTTATGTCACAGCAGTTTCTCATGAAAAGCTGGGTTTCCAATGAATCTACACACATTTATGGTGTAAGTGTAGCGCTGTGCCTCCAGCATTGATAAACAACTTCATTTTCATATATTGTACTCAGCATCGTTATTCACTTAACGTAGAAGACCTTCAGGGTTACCAAAATTCAGGTCCCCATATTCTGCTCTTGAAAACTATTTGCTCATGACCAGTAGCCACAAAGTCAAAATACAGTGTACATGACCGCTTGCTTATGAGTTGGCTACATATCTCATTGAAGTCATCATAATATTGACTCAGCTGGCCCACAATGATATGAGAGGAGCTGGTAAGAATGGAAATTCTTGGAAGAATTGTACCAAGGAGAGAAAGAGAAACAAATTCATAGCGCTTATAATCATCATGCTGGAGTTGTTTTTTCTAACCCAGTGAGATCTCTGTATAAGTCGTGACGCACTTGGACAAAGCCCTGCCTATTCCAGCTCTTTGCCTACCACTCCACGCTTATCTGCTTGCATTCAGGCTAAGCCATCTCTTGCCTGGCTATCTTATTGGTTTCTCCAGCACACTAAGCTTCAGTGCCTTTGACCATGACATTTAGTTTCCTAAAAATCCTTACCTTGTTCTTCAGGCTTTCTTTTCACTTCATTTAGGTCTCTATTCTAATGTCGCACCTTGAAAGGTTTTGGCTCTTTACTTGATCTAAATAGCCCCCTCACTCTCCCTGTTACTCTCTTCTTTATTTTTCCTGACACTGCTTGTCTTTACCTGACATTAACTTTTATTTTTATTGGTTCATTTGTTTATCATTCATCTCCTCCATTAGACTCTGAGTTCTATAAAGGCAGGGAGTTTGTCATAGTTTTCACATTGTCCAGAGAAGTTCCTACTATATAAGAGATGCTCAGTAAGTATGTGTTGAATTCATGAATAAACTAATTAATGAATGACATTTTGGAACTGTGAAGTTCAAGTCCTGGATCATCTTACTGTCTGAGATTATTTTCTGGTCCTTAAAGTGAGGACAAAACTTTTTCTGCTTCCAAAATACTTTAAGAATCAAGTAAAATTGTGTTTTTGGAAGGACTAATAAGCCATAAAGCTCATTAACTTTATTAACTATGTAAAAGTTAGTGAATGACACTGCTCAGGCACTGTGGTATGATGCAAAATTAGTTGAACCTGAGTTCAAGGTCAGACTTCTAATGGGGGCTTTGCCATATAGAATAGTGTGTGCCTTTGCCCTGGCCAGTGTGGCTCAGTTGGTTGAGCATTGTCTCATGTATTGAAGGGTTGCTGGTTTGATTCCTGATCACAGCATATACCAAGGTGGTGGGTTCAGTCCCCAGTCGGGGTGTGTATAGGAGGCAACAGATCAATGTTTCTCTCTCACATCTATGTTTCTCTCTCTCTCCCCCTCCACCTTCCTCTATCTCTAAATCAATAAAAAATATATTAAAAAATAGAATAGTGTGTGCCTGTAAACAAGTATGTACTTCCCTGTGCATCATTTGCCTTTTCTGCTGTGAAATAGTAAAGTGATAAAATGTATATGCATATACTTCATGATCTGTAATGTGAAACAGAAATATATCATAGCATCGCTTGTCTATATGGAGCAGAACTACTCTGCTCATTGCTCTTAACCCCGCTCTCCTGTGTTCATATGTATATATAGGGGAAAAGGTAAGTGACTTACTCTGTTGCTAGGTTAATGCTTTCCCAGAGGTAGAAAGGGGGCTGTTACATGGATGAAGGTATCGTTTCTAAATAAGTAAGTTGAATAGTGAGATAAGTTGATATGCTACTGGTGTCACCACAATGCTAAGACAACCTATTTCTTTATGAACCTTTGGCTCTAGTTGTTTTCAGTGAACGTCTCAGGTTAACCAATTCCCTGGAATGCTTCAGCCGCACAGTTTGTGAAGATCCTTGACCACTTCGGCTGAAGTGAAGCCATGCATGAATTTAACCTTCTTCAGATTGTTTGCTTGTGCTCAAAGCACTGCATTAATCAGAGAAGGAGGCTTCAGTCTTGGGCCTATTCTCAGAGTCTCTGCTGCATTGTGTTGCCTTTGATGAAAAGCTTGAAAGGCAGAGAACAGGAAATCCACTCTGATTTCATTGTTCGCTCTGAACAGTTCTTTCTTATTAGGAACAATGCTAGTTGGCCTAAAATGACTAATAATCACTACCATTTATTGAACATTAATTCTGTGCCAGGAACTGCACAAAGTAGTTTCTCTGCATCTTTACGTTTCATTCTCACACCAATGCTCTGAAGATTTTATTATACCCATTCTACAGAAGAAGAAACTGAGACAGAGATTCAGGAAGTGGAAAATGTTCTTCCATGGTAACCTGGTGAGAGGAGCAAAGCTAGAGGGCAACCATGTCTATTTGGCTCCCGGTCTTACACCCCTAACCACTGAGCTAGAACCAATAGATGCCAAAGCCTGACAGGAGTTTAGAAAATAATAAAGGAATTATTTCCCATTTCCCATACCAATTTTTGAGACCACTTAAATTTTAGCCTATCAACTCCACCCACTGACATTGAAAAACCAACACCTCTTTTTTTCCATTTGGTGTCTTTGTATATTGTTTCTCATTTCATCCTCTGAAATTGGATTACCCTGTTTTGTACAGTGAAAATATGTTACCTTGGAATAATTGATTTAAACAGAGATCATTTTGAAGTATCATCATAGTGCCTAACATTGGCCTGGGTTTGGTCAGTTTTTTCCCTAAACAGTTAATTAGAATTATCTGTACTTGAAACTAGCATTGTGGTTCCAGTATGGGCTTTGGAATCAAGCTTGGCCATCCACAAGCCCTTGATCTATGATTCTGGGCAGTTGCAGAAACTCTCAGATGCTCAGTTTCTTCATTGGTTAAATGAGAATGATGATGATCTTGAGAATTTCATGCTTAGCAAAATGAATCAGGCAGAAAAAGTCAATAAGCATATGATGTGACTCATATGTGGGATATAAAATTGAAAGCAACAAATGAACAAACAGGACAAACAAATAAGAATTCAGAGACACAGACACTACTAGGTTGGTTACCAGAGGGGAAGAGGAGTCGGGAAGGAGGTAGAAGAGCACAAAGGAGATCAAATATATGGTGACAAATGGAGACTTGTACACTTGAAACCTATATAATTTTATTAACCAATGTAACCCGAATAAATTTAATAAAATTTTAAAAATCAAATGAGATTTCTACTTCCCAAATATATCCCATATAATCATTAATTGGAATTAAAAATAAAAAAATTAAAATGATAACAATAAATAAGGATGATTATAGAGCCTATCTCACAGGTTTGAGAGTTAAGTAAGAGAATGCATCGTGGATGTGAAGATTAGTTGAAATAAAGTATGTAAAGCATATAATACGGAGCCTAGGAAATAGCACTCTTGATAAATGCCAACAACTTTAATGCTTTATAAAATTGAACTGTCTTTTGAAGAATCAGGACTATTAGATATACTTTTCAGTATAAGTAAGTATAAGTTGTTTATAACTCTCATGTTTCCAAGTAGGATTTGAGGTTGCTAGGTCAATATTGTATCCAGCGGCTGGTCTTTAAGCAGATTACTGCCTTTTAATATTTGGGAAGGAAAATTAATCTCTGTAGCCTGAAATCAACCTACAATTCCTCTGGCATATTTCCATTGTTCTCAAAAACAAAATCTCTGCTCCCTATTAATTACCCTCCATCTCTCAGACGTATCAGCATATTTTAGCACTGCTCTCTTACTCAAAATGCCATCTCCCTCACCTATTTATTTTTCAAATAATGGCCCAAATTTCTCTTTTTTCATTCTCTGAACTCAACCGATACTAATTGGCCCTACTACTCCATTGGACCTTGTCATTTTTCGCCTGATTTTATTAGTTAGATTTTCATGTGCTTTTATGTATTTTCTCTGACCAGCTAGACAGTAAGCAAACTGTCCTGCAACTTCTTCATACCATTCACATGGTAGAATTTCAGTTTTATAAATATTTATTGATTATTAAATCTTCATGTAAAATAGTTGATAAGCATTTAGTAAGGAATGAATTCTCCTTTTCATGGTGAGTTGTGCTAATATCCCGGCATTTGGTTGACATCTCCACTCCAGCATTTCACGTCTTGAAAAGTAAAATTTTAGTCAAACAGCTAGGATTTTTGTTAGCACTGTTATGCAAATAATTTTTATCTTCATCTATTTAGTTTCTTATTGATTTATTATTTTCTAATATCAGCAATTGACTTCATTTCCCAACTCTGACAATCCTTAGGTTGTTACATAGACAGTGCTAACAAGATCAAATGTTGATGGGCCCCATTTAGTTAATACTGTATTTAAATTTGTAGCTGACAGGAAGATGTTGATAAGATAATAAATTTGTAACCAATGCAAAAATTTATGTTTACTCTATTTGCTTATCACTTTGTCTCAGACTGATTATGTGATTATGTTTTCAAAAAGGAAAAAAAAAACCCACACACACATACAAGTTTTAGAATCTTGATAAAGCTGTTTTTACATGCCCACAGCTGATTCATGAAAAGCCTTAAACTAGTAGCCCATTTTATCAAGCTTTGAGCTTCCAAGAATTACAGGTTTTCAAAAGTGACCATTGAATTTTAATATTCTTGGTTGGTTTGGTAAATGCTAAGGGCACTATTTACATTTTGGTCACGGTGTTTGCAGGTAAATTAATAGAATGGATAATTCAAAAATGGATTCCATGCATGCATATAAATCTACCCTTATTCTCATCTCTAAAAAGGGAAATGTAGTATTTGGGGGATTTCCTGAGATCAAATATTTTGACGTGTTCAAGCCAAGCATTTTAATGACATGAGAGATTTTGACACACTCTCAGTCAATGAACAATGGTTGAGTCTAGACAGATCTTGAGGAAACTGTAGGGGAGCCAGCACATTTCAGTCATTAGAAGAGTTGTTGACATAGCTCCAATCCTCTACAAAGACACAGGAACTTTTTCAAGGACCCCTATGCAAACCACTACTACCTGGATACAAAACCTTGAACAGCCATCCACAGAACCAAAGAAGTTTGGAAACCAGATTAGATATTTTTAATATGTCCCCACACTTCTGAAAATCCCCCTTTAATAGCATTCATTACAATCTGTATTATTATTGTGTTGTCAGTCTTTCATGCTAGGCTGCAAGCTTTATAAAGAACTAGTTGTGTTTATTTTGCTCTCTATGCTACCCCTTGCATCTCCAAGGTAGTTGGCCTAGGACAAGTCCTTAGTAAATATTTGTAGAAGAAAGGACATAGGACGGGTAAAAAGAAAATAGTCATGTATTGAGTTAGCAGAGCCTGTTTAGGCAAAGGTGGTAATATTTGGCTCAGTGGTTGGCCGCCACTGTCCCTGTGTTTGTCCTATTTCAGACTTCTTCTCCCCATTTCTCAACCCTGCCCTCCCATTCCTTCATGGCACTGCAATTAATGGGACCTGCCCTGTACTCACAAACAAAATAGTCAGGTAATTTTATTGACTAAGGTTATTCAGTATTATACCATTCCTGCAATCTTAATTCTTAGTCCTTAACCCAAAAGTTTCGATCATTAATAATGATGTTGAACAGAGGAATCAGGACAGAGATTTCCTTGCAACAGATAACAGTCCCTTTTCTTACTATAAAACCAGCTATACCAACTTCTACATTCATTCATTATTTCAGTGAGTCATTTGTTTAACCAATATTTATTTAACTAGTATTTATTCAGCATCTGTTGTATGATAGGCTTAGTCCTAGTCAAAGTAATCAGAACCCGAGAAAAGAAAATAGCAAACTTATAAGGAAGTGACTGACTTCTCTGTGGGGTCGGGTCATCTTTTATCTTTTTGAAACAGCTTTTAGAAAGTGGGAGTATAAGGGATGAAATCAATATTCATCCACAGTCATTGACTGAAAAGGGATGAGCAAATTATAGGTCACTTTAAACCTTCAGAGGAATAAGAATCACTTAAGACAGGGAGCCAGCTTTCTTGCCAACCTTTGGAAATCTCTGTCTCTTTCACTGAGTCATCCAACAAAGCTCGCTGAGCACCGTCTACAGGGCACTGCACTGGGCCCAGGACATGCAGATGAAATACAGTCCCCTCCCTGAAGGAGGTCACAGTCTAGAGACAGACAAGAACAGGCAAATGAACACTTACAATACATGAGATAAGTACAGGGTAGACGTCAGCAGATGGTACTATGGCAACCCAAAGGAGGGGCACACAACTATGCCTGAGGCAGCGGGTATGGCTCACAGAGAAGATGACACTGGATGAATGTGAGCAAGCCAGACAAGAGGGTGTGGAGCGGATGGGCTTTTTAAACAAAGGAAACTGCAAATGCAAAGGCTCAGAGGTGAAAGAGAGCAAAACACTTGTGGGAATCAGTAAAGTCAGGCTCACACTATGGGAAGGAAAATGATATTATCTGCAGGGGCAGGAATGAAGGCCCTATTTGGGGAGCTACCAAAGGTCTGCAAAAGTTTACGATGTGATGAAAGTGGCCAACTTTAGGAAGTTGCTTCTGGTAAGGTGGCTTTGAAAGAGGAAAATGGTCATGGAAGGTAACATAGAGAGGTGATTATTTTTATTTATTTGTTTGTATGCTTTTATGTTTTCTACTCCATGTTGCTTTTTAAGAAGAGTATAGATGTTTAAAAAGACATACAGAACAATGACGTTGCAAATCATTAAGTAGTGCTAGGGATAAGGCAAAGTAAAATAAAAGCAGGGACACAACATGGAACCTAAAACAAGATAGAACACAAAAAGCATATCATGCATTTATAATCAACCTCTAAAGTAGGCATACTTGGCTCTAGGCTTCCTATGAGCCAATGATTTGTTCTGTCTATAAGGTAAACAAGTTGATCAGGATTGTCCTGGTACTAAGATCTGAATGAATGTCTACTAAAGAGTCTATTATATAAAGGAAGTCAGGAACAAAATTACCCTTTGTTAGAACATGAAATCTATGAGTATAGGGACTTTTTCACTGCTATAACTTCAATGACTTGAAGAGTAACAAAGATATAGGAAGGGCTCAATAAATTATTTCCTAAATAAATGGATGAATGAATGGATAGGAATAAGTAGGCAGTTATAAACTAGAGTATTCTCCCTCTAAAAGTGAAATAAAAGCTGTGCAAAAGTAGACCAGCATAGAATAGATCAATGAGATCCCCCAGTCATTTAGCCTCTATGAGAGGTCAAGGTTTTAACCACAATCATTTCTTGAAGGGTGAATAGTAAAACCAAACTTCCTGATTATTCTGAAGCCCATCAAATTCTGCCACCTTGAGAAGGAAGGAAGATAAACTAGACACCTCTCAGTCTAATATAATGAGCAGTGTTCTCATGAGTATCCTTGGAGTGAACCATGTAAGGATTTTTATAGAGGTATTTCTAATAATGCTCTAAATTTAGGACAAAAATATAATATCAAAATGCAACTTAATAAATGTGAATGATGTGCTATATAATCAGTTCTCTATTAGACTGACATAATTTAAGAATAGCTTTTAAGAGATCTTCGTGGATTTCTTTTTTAAAAACTTCAAGACTTTTTCTAGAAATGGTATTTCTCCCAGATCAACCATTGCCAAGTATTGGGCAGCAGTGAATTTAGAATTATGCTCTCTGACAAGTATCCACAGACAACCATTTGGTTTGTCAAGTTCAGGTTAAATTCTTAGGCCAAGCTGTGGGTGAGGTTGGTAACCTCTGGAAATATTGTAAAGCTTCGCTAGGACCATACTTGGATATAAGGAAATTCCCTTTCTATTCAGAAATAAGAGGAAGAAATAATATCAGGTAAAATCAATACTTGGCTGAGAAAATGCTCACTTATGTGTTCTAACACAGAATTCTACATCATATGACATGACCAGAACTATAGCCTGAAAATTTTAAAAGATGGTGTGTCCAATCACTCTCCTAGGTTCTTAAAATATATTACTAAAGCACCCATGGAACATGTATATTTGAATAATGTAACTTCTATGTTTACCCTTGACACTGAGATAACTGTACAAGGTGACTCGCTCAATGGATTCATTAGTAACAGAAAGTTAAAAGTTGTAAAATACTGTTAAAAATGATGGCTTTTATTTTAAAATAGGGACCCATAGTCTCTGTTTAGAGCAACGTTACTCAGCAGGACCAGTTTTGTGTTAAAGCCAACTTAGGGCATAATAATCAAACTATATCGTATGCTTTAAAAAGAATACTCACCTTTTATTGATATAAAAATGGACATGCATCCTAATTATGAAAAATAATATGAAAATACAAGATTGGAACATTAGAAGAAACACATGCAAGTATGGGATCTAGAGGTTTAGGTTTCATTAGCATCATGGAAAATCTGCCTTCTGTGGAGGTTCCATTCACTAAGAGAGAGAATATAGGGTGAGAAGACTTTTAGGGTCAGTGATAAAATAAATTTTGGAGATGTCAGGTTCTGGTGAGTCATCAAAATGAAAACGTTTTGTAAAAATTGGACATATAAACCTTGGCTTTTAAAGAGAAGTCTGAGTTGGACATAGATCACTTAGGAGTCTATTATTTAGATTTGAATCTATATCAATAACTTAGAGGGAAAGCTAAACCTAGTCATTAAATATGGAGGATAGTTTTGCTATATGAAAGAGTAATAGGTCTTTTTTCAGCTATTGTTTAGCTCAGCTCTAAAGTGATACCACAAATATTAATAATTTTTAAAGATCAGTTTGAAGATTACTGTACAAGTAGCCTCAACTCTTGATACTGTGTCAGGCAAAATTTGAGGTGACATTCTCAGACCCTGGTTTCATAGTCTATAATCACAGAGTACAACAAATCAGAGAAGTAAAAAACATTTTTGAGAATTACTAATTAGTGCAATAAAATTTATAGGTTAAAGGAACACTAGGTAATATGAAGACTGAGCTAACAAGTTTAAGTAATAGATCGATATATTATTTAGACAGAGAAAACAGCAAATGTGTGGCAGACTGTATTTGTCAAAGATGGTGAAGGCAATATATCCCCTCCAATACCCTCTACTTACAATGGCCCATTGACACTCCTTCCTCGATACTGAGCAAAACTTTGTGACGACCAATGAAGACTAGTGGAAGTGATGCAGTGACTTTCGAGACTAGGTCATAAAATTGCTATGCAATTCCCTCCTGTTCTCGTGGGACATTTGTTTTATTATTCATTTTCCATGCTGTGAGGAAGCCCAGGCCACATGGAGAAAAGCAGGTGTTCTACCCAAGAGTCCCAAATGAGTTCCCAGCCCATAGCCAGCATCAACCACCAGACATATACACAGAGATGCCTCCAGATGATACCAGAGTCACCCCCAACCTTTGAGTCTTTGCAGCTGAAGATCCAGACATTGAGGAGCATAAACAAGCAGCCCCTTACTTTATCCTCTACGAATTTTTTCTGCAGAGCCCAGGAGCATAATAAAGTGGTTGTTTTGTGCCACCAATTTTGGAGGTAGTTTATAATTCAGCAATAGGTAACTGGAAATAAGTGCTAAAGCCATTAGGTGAAAATGAGCATTGGATATTCAATAAACACATCAGGCTTGCCAGGACTGAGCAGTGCTCTACCTTGGACCAAGTGTAGGGATGGGGACAGAGAACTTGGAAAAACAGATTGCATAGAGCCATTCAAGCCATGAGGAGTTTAACTCTTTTTTTTAAGTGTTGTGAGGCCCTATCATCCTATAGGTTAATGACCTAGAAGTCTAGTGTAGAAAGCACTTTGACCTTGGAGCAAAATTATGTGGAATCAAATGACATTTCCATCAGTTATTATTTGTCTTTTCTTGGAAAATCTAATAATCTTTTGAACCCTAAGTTTCATCAGCAGGAATAAAAATAACATCTACTGCTACCACATAGGTTTATTGCAAGGCTCAAGGGATATAGTGCGTGTGAAATCACTCAGGAAAGTAAAAAAAAAAAAAAGCATTCCAGACTTTAAAAGGTTTGAAGTAATATACTATCCAAAGTTAATTAAATTTTTAGGTAGAGAAATTAAGTGCATCAAATGTGATTTTTAAAAATGGACTGTCCACTAACATTATACCATTCCTACAGGGGACTATTAGCCAACTTGACACATACATAGTCCATACTTGACTTCAGGTTGGTGGTCAAATCATTGTGGTGACATATACGGTAGATAAATGGAAAATAACACTTGCTAATTTTATTAGGAAAAGAGGTAATGGTTATTTACATAGAGAGAAGGAAGACAAGAACTTGTGAGCATTTTGGACCCTTCATTTGAAAGCCAGCAAACACTTCCTTACAGGGCTGGGTTATTTACCCAAAGCCCTCATCTGGATTGGATTATTAGAATTTCTTTTGTTTTGACAGATAGGCTGATGCAAACTAGAACTGAAAACAACTAAATAGTACTCTTTCTCCAAAACCAACACCCAGGAAGTTTGAGTAGCAGTGAGGGCGGTGATGGATTGAGAAAGTTGCACCTGTAGTTGAATTCCTGCCACAGAGAACAGCATGAGCCTGGACCACCTCTCCAGTTTCAGAAAGTAAATCCAATCAGAGAGAAAGTGCAGTGGTTGGAGATTGTCTCACCGGTGAGCAGCTTTGGATTCCTTTCCACTTTCCCTAGGTTTAGCAATAACAAAGCTGAATTCAGTAATGGGAAGTGCAGTTATAATAATATTTATTTAATGCTAACTGCTTTACATACATTAACACATGTAATATTCACAATGATTCATAGATATTTTAGTAAATACTGATATTATTATCATCATGCTACAGGTGAGAAAAATGAGGCTTAAAGGGCATTATCCAAGTCAGTTCAGCTAGTATGTATTGGAGCTGAGATTTGAACTCTTGTTTGTTCTGACATCAAACTCATGGTTTAACATCTAAGATGTACTTGGTTCCTAATTTCCAAAGGGCAACCACACTCACTACACTCCAAGTTCAGGTATAGAGAAAACTCTTCCCCTTTGGCATTGTGGGTCAGTCTGAATAGTCACATCTTCCTTGGGCTTGGGGTAAAAATGATTGAAACAAGACTTCTTGTCGGGGTCAGAGGGAGTAGAGAAGTTGGACAATGAGAAGCAACCTTCACCAATGTCATTCAAAGACTCATAAGTTAAAGGTATTAAATTTATTCCACATGAAACTTTCTAAGTTTCATCATCAGTGATATAGTTGATACATGATTTGATATTCCAAAAGCATAATCTTCTTTTGGGGAAAAAATAAGTTATGTCAGCACTCTTTTATCTGTATATTCATTCAAGCTAGAAGTAGCACAAGCCATTGTCTATGAGAGATGATTTCATACCTTACTTTAAAATATCCTTCCCTACTCCGTGCCTATTGCCTGAAATCCTATCATTAGCTGCTCATTCCTTGGGGTTGAGCATTGTCCACATAATGTCAGGCATTCAGGTGATGGAAATTTTTATTTTTCTTCTGGAAGTCTGACTTTGAAGACTCAGGCTTTGTGAGTCATCTAACTCATTATTTGTGATAATAATGGACATTCTGACTAGTGCATGTTCCAACGCAGCACCGGGTGCAGAGATCAGATAAAAGGCAAGCAGACAGACCGGCACAAAGGAACTTTCAAAACCCATTTAATGATCAGTTTCTAAATATTTTACAGCTTTAGGTAGTGCCAAGTTGGAGAGAAAAGAAGACAGTCAGTCCCAAGACACTGGAAACCTCTGTCTTTTAGCTATATGTATATTCACATGAGTGAACTCTTTTTTTGCCTTTAAATTGATTGGTTATATTTTAAGTAGAGTCCATTTTCCTTCCTTCTTTCCTTCCTTCCTTCCTTCCTTCCTTCCTTCCTTCCTTCCTTCCTTCCTTCCTTCCTTCCTTCCTTCCTTCCTTCTTCCTCTCTTTCTAATGTTGACCATTTCCTCTCTCCTCTTTGGGCATTTGCAACATGATGCACTCCTAATGTTCCCTATTCACCTTTCATTGTAAACTCCTTCTCTGGTGTTCCATGGGCAACAGCCCTAAGTCCACTTTATTCTCACTCTCCACTTACTTTCTAGATACTTTCATTGACTCCCATGTCTTTAAATACCATCTGTAAGGGAGGAACTCCACATTTGTATTTCCAGCCTGCACTTCTCTTTGGAACTTTAGACCTGTGTAAGTAACAGCCTACTTGAAATATCTTCTTGTATATTTCAAATGTAGCATGTTTAAAAAACAACTCCTTGATCTTCAACATTCCTTTCCCCTAAAGGCGCTTCCTCGAGTGTTAACCTTCTTAGTAAATGACACCTCCTTCCCCTAAGATGTTCATGCCAGAAATCTGCCCTGAAGCTTCTCTTTCCTACACCCCTACAATCATTAATTCCTTTTGTTTCTACACATAAAATATATTTATAATTCATCTGCTTAAATCCATCTCTAGGGCCTGTCTCCTAGACCCTATACATCATCTGTTTCCTAGATTATAAATTTCTAACTGGTCTATCCAATTCAGTGAGTAACTCCCTATAATAAATTCCCTAAGACAACTCTTTCCACTAAATGGAAGAATCTCAGAGGGAAGGGATGGTGGTGGGGAGGCAGGAAGAGATTACCCCAAAAACTTATATGCATACATGTATAACCCATGGACACAGATAATAGTGTGGTGAAGGCCCTGGGATGGGGGAGGGCAGTGGGGGTGGAGAAGATCAATGGGAGAAAAAAGGGGAACATCTGTAATACTTTCAACAATAAAGATAAATAAAATTTTTTAAAAAGGAAATGAATGGGCCCTGGCCCTTGTGGCTCAGTTGGTGAACACCATCCCATGCACCAAAAGGTCTCCTAGTTTGATTCCTGATCAGGGCACGTGTACCCTGTGGTGGGCTCAATCCCCAGTAGAGGTGGTGCAAGAGGTAGCAGATCAATGTTTCTCTCTCTCTTCCTCTTCTTCCCTCTCTTTCTAAAATCAATACAAACATTCTTTTTAAAGGAAATGAATGAAAAGTCTTCAGAGGAAATTAAAATTCTATAAGGTAGCACATGGTCTGCCAGGGGCCTTCTCAGTGGAATTTCCTCACCCTTAAGAGACAAAGGGAAGAAATCATTTTTGGTTTTGGCTTTTCTTTCTCTGGGCTTTTTTTAGTCTGAATGTGACACATGGACCCATGGGCAGCCACCTAGAAGTGTGAAGGAAACAGGTATGAGTGAAATCTGAAACAACAAATATGGCAGACTCGAGAGATGGAAAGGCCTTAGATCCATGGCAGTAACAGTGAGCACTGATGAAGCTCATAGCCTGATACTCTGATGAATTTCACTCTATCTCTAAATTCTGTTTATGTGAGATGATAAATGGCCTATTGTTTAAACCAGTTTGAGGGAGGTATTTTGCTACCATAGCTCAAAGCATCCTAAATGATAGGAAGAAGATAGACTAAGAAATCAGTTTTGCCCTGGCCACGTGGCTCAGTTGGTTGGAGAATCATGGGCTCCATCTCTGATCAGGGCACTTATGGAAGGCAACAGATCGATGTTTCTCTTTCTCTCTCTCTCTTTCTCTCTCTCTCTCTCTCTCTGTCTCATTTCTGTCAAATCAATAAGCATATCTTCCAGTGATGATAAAAAAAAGGAAGAACTCAGTTTAAACCTAAATGAGAGACCACAGAGGAGAGGAAGGAGAGATTCTGTGTTTATAAGATTCACTCAATGGGACTGAGATAGAGAGAAAGGAATTAGCATGGGGAAAAACATGAACACAAGTAAGTTAGGGGGGAAAAGTGATAACAATCACAACAGAGGTGCAAATGAAATACTGTAGGAACTCAAAGGAGAGAGTTCATTTCTCAAAGTAAGTATTAGGAAATCCTTTTTAAAATAGAGACATATGAGATAGAACTTAGCAGAAAAATAATTTTGACAGGCACCAAGGTAAAGTGATTGTGTGTGTGTGTGTGTGTGTGTGTGTGTGTGTGTGTGAATTTATTCTTGGTTTGTAGTAAATATTTAAATATTTTTAGGAGACTTATAAGTACTAGTGATTAAACTCGACTCCTAACCAAGGGGAGGTTGCTGTGTAACACAACAGTCCTTTACACATTGTATTAGTTTTCTATTGATGCATAAAACTTACCACAGCCCTAACTGGTTTGGCTCAGTGGATAGAGCGTCAGCTTGTGGACTGAAGGGTCCCATGTTTGATTCCGGTCAAGGGCATGTACCTTGGTTGCGGGCACATCCCCAATAGGGGGTGTGCAGGAGGCAGCTGATCCATTTTTCTCTCTCATCGATGTTTCTAACTCTCTATCCCTCTCCCTTCCTCTCTAAAAAATCAATAAAATATATTTTTTAAAAAACTTACCACAAACTTAAAGGCTCAAAACAATGCCCACTTATTAGCTCATATTTTTGTAGGTCAGAAATAAGGCATTGTGTAGCCGGATACTCTGCTCAGAGTATCACAAGACTGAAATCAGGTATCAGTCAAGCTGAGCTCTTTCCTGGAGGATTTTGGGAGAAATATGTTTCCAAGCTCATTCTTGTTGACAGAATTTTGTTCTTTGAGGTTTAGCACTGAGGTTCTTGCCTTCTTACTGGCTGTCAAAGAGGGACCACTTTCAGCTTTTAGAGACCTCCGGCCAGAAGAAATGATACTTGAAAGCAGAGCATTCTCTCTCTCTCTCCCTCTCTCTCTCTCTCTCTCTCTGTACTGGGAGAGTCCTACTTATAATTGAGCAGGATTTCTCAACTTCTGCACTATTGGTATTTGGGCCAGATAATTCTTTGGTGGGGGTGGGGGTGGTGGTCTATGCAATGTGATTATTGAGCAGCATTTCTGATCTCTTCCAAACTTCCCACCAGCTGCACCCTTACTTCACTTGTGACAACCAAAACTGCTCCCTACCACTGTCAAATGTCTCCTGAGAGACATCGTCCTCCCTGAGAAACACAGCTTCAGGGCAAGCCAGTGTTCTAATGGCTGCTGAACAAAGAGAGTTGTGTGAACCTAAAAGGTTTCTCTCAGCCAAGGCAGCTTTAAGTTTTTCACCTTATACTATAGGGAGAGTCTTGGCAAAGAAATTATAATCCTCCAGTTGCCTTAACCAGGATAGTTTTCTAGAAAAATTTGTGGTGCTTCTTGTCCTTTCTGATCACAGTATCTATCTCCCAATCCTTTCCATTGATTATATTTCTGCTTATTAAATTAAAACTATGTTTTCCCTCTCTGGGATTACTTTATGATCACCTTCACTAAAGCATTCAATGTCTCCAATATATTTAATTACACCCGAAGACATCCCTACTGGGTTTACCTTGGTTTGCTTCTACTGAGCACAATCACAGTCATTGTACATGGATTTAATTGAATTCAGAGGTAAAACATGTTCAACTTCTTATGTGAGGAGAAGGCAGCTTTCTCATATCTCATATTTAACATCCAATTTTTGTATCTTTTTTCTATAATTTATAATTGTATTTGTTAATGTACTATTCTGTTTTTCATAATAGACAAAGAGCTCTCTGAAAGCAAGTATTTTGCATATTTTATTCCATATGAATGTGTGTAGACCTACATAGTGCCTGCCTTGTAGTAGTAGTGCTCAATGAATATTTATGGGATAAAAAAAGTGTGTGTGTGCGTATGTGTATGTAAACACTCATATATATATATATATATATATATATATATATATATATATATATCCACCTACATAAAGTATTCAAGAGACTTTATATTATCACAGAATATTCTAGTGTCACCTTCAAACAAAGTAAGATTCCTAAAAATTTACACTTAATATGTATTGCTGTTGTTTGTTTTCTATGAGGAAAAGGACATATGATGGAGGCTTTTATAGTCAATAGCATGGGTGAGGGGTGATATACTGACTTCAATGTCGAAATTCATCGCAATAGAGTTGTTTTGAAGACTGAGTTAAATCAGGGAGCCAAGCGACATCTGATTTGGTATATCCAGTATCTAGCAAGAAAATCTCTTATTTTACTTTCCTAATGAAAATATAGGAGTACATGTTTTTAATATGTGACACAAATAGCTTGAGTATCTTACTTGTTATTTAACTACAATTGTTATTGTAGCTGAGTTGTTATAACAAATCCAGTTATTGTGATTCACAAGTACTTGACAATCATAGCATGAACCTATAGAATTAAAGTCAAAATTCTCCCAGTGTCTTCACTCCCCTTTCAAGAGTCAAACAATTTTTTCGCCAGAAGGCAGAACATGTGGTGCCACCTGTGATCTTGGGTCAAGTTTCTTATTCTCTCTGCACCTCGGGAGCTCATCTATAAAATAGTGGTCACGTTATGCACCAAGCAAGACTGTGGTGCCTCACACATAGAAAGTGATGAACAAGTCAGCTTTTGCCCTCTGTAGGCGGTTCATCTCTTGTAAGAAATAACCTTTTGTGTGTGCCATAAAGAGGAAACAAAAGGGATTGCCACTCAAATGATGAGACAGTGCTATCATATTATGTAGATACACCCTGGTTTCTGAAATGTTAAAATATGAAAAAGTATGTTTTATAATGAAAGATCTATCATGTTATTTAGAAAAATATGACTCACACATTATTAATTCAGCCAACTTTTCCTAAAGCGCTTATTGCAAATGGTTATGATAAAAGTTAGGTTGCCCTGGCAGGTATGGCTCAGTCGGTTGGGCATCATCCCACGCACTAGGAGATTGCCCATTCGATTTCCAGTCAGGGCACTTGGCCCAGTTGCAGGCTCCATCCCTGGTAGGAGGCATGCAGGAGGCAGCCAATCAATTGATCTTGCACTCTCACTTCAATGTTTCTCTCTGTCCCTCTCTCTTCCTCTCTCTTCCCTCTCCCTTGCTCTCAATAAACTATTCTTTAAAACAAAATTTTTAAAGACATACAGAAGAGCCTTTCAACAAAAACGAAACTAGCTGTGCTACAAATTCATAAGACTGAAAAGAACTTTAAATTTAAAAACATGTGACATTTACTTTCTTTTAGATTGCCCAGTTCCGTGGTCAGCAAACTGCGGCTCGCAAGCCACATGCGGCTCTTTGGCCCCTTGAGTGTGGCTCTTCCTAAGCCTTAGGAGTACCCTAATTAAGTTAATAACAATATACCTACCTATATAGTTTAAGTTTAAAAAATTTGGCTCTCAAAAGAAATTTCAATCGTTGTACTGTTGATATTTGGCTCTGTTGACTAATGAGTTTGCCGACCACTGGCCCAGTTTAACAAAATATTAAAATAAAAGCTAAAAGTTTAATATGGTACTAAGTCTTAATGAAGCATTTTTTAACGATTTCACTTATTTTGTCCTTCTATGAAAAATTATCTGGTCTAGGCTTTGGCTTAGATGTTCAGGACAGACAGAGGATAAAGGAAGTGACCTTGTGCTGAAGGCATTTGCAGTCTGGGAGGAATGCAGACAAGAAAACCGGTAATTAGGATACAATGGAATCAACTCACTGTCAACATAACACAGAGAAGGGAGCAAGTACCATCATGTCCCAATATATGGTGACCAAAACTGTAAGGCAATCCCTCCATTTTCACAATAGGAAGATAAAAAATAAACAATGAAAACTACAAAGCATGTTTGTTTGTTTTTACCAATTCAAATTAATAAAATTTTAGGATGTTGATCAACTAGTTAAGAAGGATTCCCACTACTTAATTTGTTGGCCAGCTAATAAAAGCTATATATAAAAAGATATTAGTTTAGCTATACCTATTTTCCCATCATTCACATCCATGAAGCAATTTTTTTTTCAAACCTCTTCCTAGCACTTTGACATCAGTGTCTTCCTCTTCACTAGAGTTGCTTGACGTGTCAAACCATTTTTTTTGGAGCATACCATCTATATTCTGTCTAAATCAGCCGTGGGCAAACTACGGCCCGCGGGTCAGATCCGGCCCGTTTGAAATGAATAAAACTAAAAAAAAAAAAAGACCGTACCCTTTTATGTAATGATGTTTACTTTGAATTTATATTAGTTCACAGAAACACTCCATCCATGCTTTTGTTCCGGCCTTCCGGTCCAGTTTAAGAACCCATTGTGGCCCTCGAGTCAAAAAGTTTGCCCACCCCTGGTCTAAATTGTTCAAGGCATAGCACTTGTTTAATCTATGTATTGTCATTGAAAATTTTATCCAAAGGTTCAAGTGCCAACGTAAATAAACATGGGAATGTTTTTTTTAAAGAATTTATCCTTTACAAATATATTTGTAATCACATTATAACCACTTTCTGTATTATATTTTTAAGTGATCATTAAAGAAGACTTATCCTCAATAATCCTTTTTTCCGGTATGATCTTATACTGGAAAAATAATTTAAAAATCTAATGTAAATGTATTTGCCAGCTTCTATTAACCATATTCATCACAGATATCTTTGAGCACCATTAGCAGTACATAATACCATTTCTGCATAATATGACTTCTCCCAAACAAATTGTTATTCAAAAGAGAAATGGAAAGAATTCCCATAATATAAGAAAAGAATTAAGGTGCCATTTCTTTATTTTTTGCAAGTTGATTTTGAGAAAGAAGCTTATTCTATACTCAGTCATATATAATCATGCTGAGAAAGTGAAGGAATTTTCATCTGTGGAGAAAATTAGATCAAGTCAGAGCTTGAAGGATTAGTTGAATGTTCTGAAGGACAGAATGAAGGAAAGAGAAGAAGAAATAAGAGTATTGATGCAGAAGAAGAATGCAGGCTCAAAAGTATAGTATTTTCAGGCAAAGATAGTTTTATTCAGCTGGAGCACAAGGTAAAGCATGGATGTGAAATGGAATGTAAAGCTAGAGAATGATGATGGCATCAGATCATGTAGCGCTAATGAATTTAGATTTTATCTTGTAGGCAATAGGAAACTATCCAAGGGTTTTCAATAGACAAAACGATAATATTAGGGTTTTTTTAAAAGCTACATAAATTAGCTAAATGCTAATGACCTACACTAAAAGAAATATAATGTAATAGGTATAATGAAAGCTATCCCTATGCAAAATAAATATTTTACTCCCATTTGTTATCCACACCCATCACTTTTTTTTCTGTACTCATCCCCCCTCCTCTATAGTATATTTATTTCAATCCATACTATTTTCCCAGTATCCTCACACACTCCTCTTAATCCTCCTCTATCAAAAACATCTTTCAGAGAAAAATAGGAAACCTGTCATGAACATCTTATTTAACCCAGCAGCCACCATAAGTTAGGTCCTATTATCAGGATTTTTACAGACAACCAAACTATGGCTTTCAGAGGTAAGGAGAGTTTTAGAGCTAGAATTTCAGAAGCAGGTCTATGGAAACACACGTCCCTGCTCTTAAACATGACATAATATATGGGTCTAAAACTGTGCTGAGTTCGATGTGCAATATAAAGGAATTTACAGTGGAATCGAGAAGGAAAGAGTAACAGATGAGGAACAAAGCGAGAAGTCAAGGGTGTGGATAATTTAGTGGCAAAGTCATTTAGAGAATAAAGAGATCTGCCCCGACCGGTTTGGCTCAGTGGATAGAACGTTGGCCTGTGGACTGGGGGGTCCCAGGTTCAATTCCGGTCAAGGGCATGTACCTTGATTGCGGGCACATACCCAGTGGGGTGTGTGCGGATGTTTCTCTCTCATCGATGTTTCTAACTCTATATCTCTCTCCCTTCCTCTCTGTAAAAAATCAATTATATATATCAATAATATATATATTAAAAAAGAGAGATCTTTGGAAGACTGGAAAAGCATGAAAGAAGGACCTTGAAAGCTGCCTAGAAAATAGATAGTCAATGAGTGGGGATGATGGCAAGTCTGGTAGTGGGAAGGGCAAGAACAGACACATGGAGGTAGAATGTTCAGGATCATCAAGAATGACTAAGACAAGGGAGAAATTCCAGTTATAGGCAATAAGAGTGGATATGGGTAAAGAGTTTATATATGAAAGACTCTGATGTCAACTAGAGATTACGCCAGATGTGCTCGTCCTTGTAGATTGTGATATGCTGTAGATTTAGATACGATGAAAAAGATAAATATCACAAGACTCATCTGGCAGCCATATACAGGATGGGTTAAGTTTGCGAAGGGACAGAAGAGAAGCCAACTAACAGGCTGTTACAGTAATCCAGGTGCTAAATGGTGGTGGTCTGGATGTCTTTTCTCCCTGAAGTGAAACTCCTGGCAACAGCCATGTCTATGCAGGCTTTCAGAAAATAATACAAAAACATGGCCTTGTCAACTTGGAGGTTACCCGTGTAACTGGACAGAGGCCCTGGGCCAGTGAGTCACTGGAGACATTTGAAACAGGCATCCAGACAGTCTCACTTTGTACTCAGGTACAATATACCTGGGAGGTAGGGTAAGGTTATCATCAAAAACTGCGCTGAATAATTCTGTGATGCCATAGGCCAGCCATTCAACCCATAAAACTCCAGCCTATGACCCACCCAGCACATGGAATTATATGTTGAGAAAAAAGTAATCTACTGTTATACATTAACGTCAGTAGGTTTCACTAATTCAAAAAAGGTTGAGTTTATCAAGATTTAGAGAAAACAACAGTTTCTGTGGTCACTCTCAAATTACAGGGAAAATCCCTCAATTTGCTGTCATGGATTATGTCTTTAATTTAGGAAAATGGAAGAAAAAATGTTAATGTTGTTAAGCACTCCAAATGTTTTTTGGATTTACATTCTTTTTCTATTTGCTTTTCCAGAATGTTTCTGCCTGTGTGCTCTGCTTACTAATGTGGACAGTGTAATGAAAGCTTCCAGGAGAGAGGTGCAGCCTCCTATTTGTATTCTACGAGATAGGCAGACTCTACTTTAGAAGCCTACACGGATAAGCACCTGAATTTATTTAGATGCCCCTGGCATTTCAGAGAACCCGGTGCTTTATTCGTTTAGATCTTACAGGAGTGGCAGAATGTACACTTGCCTAAAATAATTCACTGAGGACCAAGATTCGTGCCAGGAGCGATGGCCATAGTTTAGGGAGGGATGACCTAGCATCTCACCGGAAATGGAATTGCACTCTGCTGTTAGGCTGCCGTCTTTCCTTGAGAAAGGAGACTAAGGCGTGTGTGATCTCTGAGGAGAGCATTAAGAGACCGGGGGGAGGGAGTGGGGAGCCTGGTTTCTTTAGCCACAGTGTTTGTTAAATAAGGTAAGCACTGTCCAACAGAGGCACAAGGTGAGCCAACATGTGAACTGCATAGTGTAATTTTAAATTTTCTTGTAGCTGCATTTTAAATAGTAAGCATAAACCAGCCAAAAATATTTCAATAACACAGTTGATGTAATCTAATATATTTGAATTATCATTTCAACAAGTAATCAATAGATATGTGATTTATGTCTGTTTTGTATTCTATTTTGTACAAAATCTTGTATCCATTTTACAGCGCCAGCACATTTCAATGTGGACTGGTCACATATGAATTGCAATAAGTACATGTGGCTAGGGGGTACCGTAATGTACCCTAAATTTCACAAAACTGTTTAAACCACGAATGGTGTTCTCACTCAGAGATGAGAATGAGCTTATCACTGAGATAAGCCCATCAAGTTGAATAAAGAAAAGAGGAGGTGAAGAAAGCTCAATTTTACGATCATTTAAACCCAGTACTTAAGTTTATTCTCATGAAGGAATTCTCTCCTTGTGTGAAATGGAGACAGCATGGTTGCAAATGAGGACACAATAGCAAGAATAAATACTAATCTCTAATGAAGTGTTTACTGGCCTACAACAAAATGAGCCAGAGGCAATATAGTGAGATTTCCATAAAGTCACATTTATTTAATTTAGAACACTCCCTTTTTCTTTTTATTGTATATTCTTCCTCTATTGTGTGTCTAAATGCCATTACTTCTATTAAGTAATAGTTATAGTAAGTAGTTGATGGATGTGTTTTTAATGGCTCCCCTGGCAAATATATATGGATTCTGAATTTTAAATATGTTTCTTTGAAACATGCAAATCATAAAAATAAGTCTAGAGACCACCGTTCAGTGTCAGAGACCTATTTTAGGGATCAGGAGCCCAGCATTCAAGTTCTGTTTTTACTAACAAACGTGCTAAGTGGCCTGAATCCACTCACTGAGCCTCTCTGCTCCTCACAGATTTATCTGTAAAATGAGGGATTTGGACCAGGTCACCATTTTATCTGAGAAATTCTCTACTCTCATGACTCAGCTGGGATCTCTTAGTAGGGCAGTGTGACAAGATACTGAAGGTAGTGGCTCCTGACACAGAGCTAATGTGTATTTCCACCAGAGGCAAATTATGTGATCCCTGTTTCAGAAACTCCTCCTTGAAAGCCTATGAAAGGAAATGTGCTACATAAATAAGTGATCATCAAAGGAAAGATTTGCTTCTAAAATACAACCTGTATGTACATGGTGATGTAGGCACATAATACCTTCTGAGTCATGCCCACAGCGCTGCCACGTCTCCTGACTCACACACCTTCCCCCGATCCTTATGTGAAGATACATTATGGTGTTGGCAGTTAGACTGATTGATATTTGGCTTTTTCACTTTAATACTTCTATAAAATACATACCTGTTTGACCTGTTCTAGTCTGTGGGTGAGTAGGAGTCAAAATGGTTTCCAATAAGTAAACTGAAATACTTCTCTTGATTTACTACCTAGGGTTGCAAGGAAGAGGAAGTGAGTTCAAGATATAATAGTATCTGTTTGAATATACAGTATAAAAATAAAACTCAAAACCATCCAAGGTACAATAGTATTGGTACTTTACTCAAGTTCGTGACTTAAATATGAAGTCCTCATAGAAATTTGCATGGTTTTAAACATGCATTCTGCTGCCTTGCACTTATTGGTACTTTGTAGTTCTACCAACTATCAGTTTCACATGCCAAAGCTTTAGAATTGATCTTTTGTTCAATATGTGCTAGTGCCCAATTTTCACAAGCAAAATTGGCTTTACAGTGTGTGAGTGCTATGGATATACTGCTTCTATATGAAAAGTTTATGTGTGGATATGATTTATGACTGATGTGTTACTTCAGTTTCTTTCAAGGTATACCTTAATCTTCATCTCAGAAAAACAAACAAACAAACAAACAAAGCACAACTGTTTCTAAATATAATCAAGGGCCATGCCCCCAAATTCTAAGTGCTTCAAACTTCTGTGGAAAATATAAATATTAAAAGTGAGATTTTTTTCAGTAAAACTCTTTAAACTCCAACCTTCCTATTCTGATGTTTACCTGTTACAGAGCACACTTCCCAATATAGAATTTAGCTACCAAAGAGATAAATTTAGCTTGATTTTTATTTACCTTATATATATAGATATTTAGACCTTAAATGAGTCAGATTCAACAATTTTTAAATAAAAAGTTTCCATGATTTCAGAAAGTGTGAAAGTTCTGTGTGATAGATGAGAAATGCTATTTACTAAAAAATCACATTACCTCTTTTCTCTTGTTATAGGAAAAATAAATGAGCTAGCCTGCTTTTCCTTCTGAATAAGAATTTTGTTACTTGGGAATTACATGTATGTTTATTATCTGAGGAAAATAGCTAAATTCTAACCATTTAAAATAAAGATGAAGAAAATACATAGTCAGTTCATATAATAATCATTTTTCTCTGCCAGACTAAATTTCTGTCTGATAAATAGATTATATTTGTGCCTATATGGATATATACTATAGAAAATATACTATTTTCTGGAACTCAAATACTTAGTGTTTCAGCAAAAGCAAGGAAGCAAACCAGATTATTTTTTTAGTTACATAAAGCAATTTCTCTTAATATATTTAAATTAGAACTAAATGTATGTTTCTAATGTGCCTTTTTAGCTCTGAACAGATGAGTTTTTCCATCTGAACAGTTGAAGATAATTAAGTCATTTTTGCAATAATAAATCTCTTCTTTCTATCTGTCCACCAGTAATGAACAAGTAAGAGTATCTTAGCATTTATTTAAAAATTCCACTTTCTCTTAAGCATATCAGTTGTGTTATTAAATCTGCAAGTAATATTCCTGTAGTCACATTAAATCATTTCTTGAGTAGCTCCTGTTCATGCCTGTGTTCCTTCATTTGTCCTGCAAATATATTTTGAGTACCTACTATATAGGTATCTGTCATTGTGTTGGACACATGCAGAATGTAATAGTAAGAAAGTCCTGGATGGCCTTGGCCTGCAGCAAGCTTATGTTCTAACATGAGGAGAGTCACTTCTATTAGACAAATGTGCATGTGATGAATGTTATAAAAGCTGAGGGAATACGAGGAAGGTAATAAAAGAGAAGGGAAAATTAAAACAAGAGTTTATAACAGGTCTACCTGATCTGGAAGGCAAAGACAAAAGATTCTCGTGAGGAAGTGACATGCAAGCTAAAAAGTAAAGCACGAATAAGAGTTCATGTTAGGTTAGAAGAGATAAAGAGGGAAGAGATAGAATTATTTATTTATGAATTTTATTTTTTAAATCCTCACCTGAGGGTATTTGTTTTTCTTAATTGCTTTTTAAAAGAGAGATGAAGGGAGAGAGAGAGAAAAAAAATTGATGTGAGAGAGAAACAGATCGGTTGCCTCCCGACCAGGGATTAAACTGCAACCTAGGCACATGCCCTGACTGGCAATCAAACCTAGAACCTTTTGGTGTACAGAACAATGCTCCAATCAGCTGAGCCACTGAGCCAAGACACGATAGAGCCTTTTAGACAGGAACCAATGATGTGTTGAGGGTCCTGAATTCTGAGAGATATTGGATCATTTGAGGAATGGGAAGAGCAGAGTGAGGGGTGGCATAAGATGGGGTCTCTGAGAGCTAGTCAGGAGGTTCTTAGTGCAGGTTTTTATGGGCCATACTAGGGGCCCAGTGCACAAATTTGTACACCTTGAAAGGAACTGTGGGCCAACAGGCTGCGGTAGACACAGGGGCAGGTCTCAGCCCATCCTCTGTGCCCCCGCCCAACCTCTCCTGCCGCGACCCCCTGTCCCCTGTCTGCCTGCAGCCCTGCTCTTGCTACCGCTGCTCCCATGAGCTGATGGCACCAGCCCACTCGCACCCACTGACATTGCAGAGCGATTGGGGCCAGTGCCAGCAGTGGGTGCAAGCGGGGCCAGCGCTGTCAGCAGGTGTGAGTGGCGGTTGCTGCCCCGATTGCTCCTCAGGAGCAGGGGGAGGGAGAAGCCCTCAGGGGCGATCAGGCTGGCAGCCGCTGTTCACACCTGCTGATGGCGCCTATTGAGTGGGACCGGTGCCGGGCACCAGCAGTGAGTGCAAGTGGGTGCGAGCAGGGCCAGCGCCAGCAGTAGGTGCGAGCGCCGGGCGGGACTGTGTCGCACAGGAGCAAATAATTTTCAGTAACCACAAGAGGCTCGCCTCAATGACAGCGACCGGCGCCCCGCCTTGGTCTGGCGCCCCCACTCACCTGCTCCACCATCCTGCCACGGCCAATGCCCACCATGTTCCACACACGCCCCCTGGTGGTCAGTGCACATCATAGCAACCGGTTGTTCAGTTGTTCAGTTGTTCTGGTTGTTCTATTTGGTCTATTTGCATATTTTCCTTTTATTATATAAGATTATTAACACTGTATTTTATTCCAAGTACAATGTGAAGCCAAAGAAAGGCGTTACGTAGGAGTTTCTGAGAAAATCAATCTCAGGATGGAGTGTGGAGAACAATTTAAAGGGAAGCAAGAGTAAACACAGACTGTTATGAGGTTATTATAGTCAGTCATCGAAGCAATAGCTTGGACTAGGGAGAAGGCTGTGAAGATTGAAAGATGTGGAAAGATTCTAGATAACTAGAATAGAGGCCTAGTAGGACCTGGCTGTTAGTGTAGACCTGGAGATAGAAATAGGCTCCTAGATTTCTGGCTTCGACAACTGGTAGATGGTGGATTTTTGAGGAAGCTGGACCAGGAAGACAAATTCGGGGAAAGCCAGATGAACTCACTTTGAGCGTGTTGCTTTTAAGGTGCCTGTGAGACACTCAATTGTTGATGACAAGTAAGCATTTGAAAACATGATCTGGGGCTCAGAAAAGAGGTCTGCGCTGGAGATATAAATTTCAGATTTGCTTTCAAGGATGGTAATTGAAGCCATGTGAGTATATGAGATTGCCTGAGGAGAAGGTGTAGAGAGTGAGCAGAAAGGAGGTTATAGGACAGAGCTCTGAGACACTCTACTACCGAAGGGTCAGAGGATGGAGAGGCGCAAGAAGAGATTGAGAAAGAGTAGGCAGAGTCATGTAATGAAAACCAAGAGAGGACCCCACAGAAAAGAGCTTGGAGGAGAAAATTGATCCAAAGTGTTGAATTCTGCTGAGAGGTCGATTCAGAGATGTGCTGTATAAAAGAAATTGTGCTGAGTACTCTGAGGATCACAGAGATGACAAGAAGGGACCTTGACCTCAAAGAGCTAACAAACCAGTAGAGGAAATGGACACCTAATTAACTTCCAAAGAGAGTAGAATAAATAAGCACTTAGATAGGTTAACTGCAGACATTGGAGAATAAGGAAAATTGTATGTGATTGTCTAAATGATTTTGTAAAACTGGCTCTAAAAGTTTTAGACAAAATTCATGTTTGAGTGCATTTTTAAGGTATTCATTTTAAGAATGGCATAAAGAAAAATAATGTTCTCCTTTATATATGTATTGTTTGGCTGGTACGGAGCAACCATGTATGACAAGGAAGACAAAGAAGTATTTTTTTTCTGTTCAGGAATCTGAGAGTTTTTACCCTGGCCCAATAACTCAGCTGCATATTAGCTTATTCAGGGAAGAGTTTCAGGATCTGCTTCTTCTGGAGTTGGCTTTGCCCCATTGCTGGCCACTTCATAGAGATCCAGGAATTTGGCCTTAAAGAAGATTGGACCTTAAGGCAAAGGAAGATATTGTTTTTTCCTCCTCAGGGTGACAAAATGGCCCATCTGTTGAAATGCTCAGTAATAGCTGGGACAAATGTCATAGACACTTAGTATTTCAAAACTAAAGATAATTGAGACACACCATAATTCAGCTATTACTTCAATTACAATTCATTAATTTAAAGTTGTTTCCAAATATTTACACATTTTATATGTGTATTTCTTAAATCAATATAATTTTACAGTTCAACATTTACATTTTCAAGAGAAAGAAATCAAAAAGTTCTTTCTAGTAAAGTATCATATTAGTGATTTTCTCTAAATAATAATTTCATAGATGCAACTTTTTCTGTTTTTACATTTGTTTTAGCAAAATTTCTGATAAGTAAGCATGTTCTGTTTGTTTATTTGTTTTTTATGTTGTTTTAGAAATACCTTTGCTAAGTGAATGAGATGTTTTTATAATTTTCTTTTTAGCACCTTTCAATATACTAGAAAATGTCACATACTTAAAAGCAATAATTACATTTCATTAAAATGATTTAACTTAGAATAGTCACTAATTAACCAGAATTTCTCTTTATTTTTATGATATATTGATGAAGCTTTACAGACACAATTAAAAGTCTCAAATTAATTTTAATACCTTGAGAGACTTTGAGACACAGTTTAATTTTATCTTACAATGGGGATGGTAGGCAAAGCACCTTTTGGCAACCCTGCTAGTAATAAGATTCTCTCCCAGTCTATAGTCTCACTTTTTACCTTCTTAAGTATGTTCAACTCAAGAATTATTATTATTATAAAATATTACAAGAAAAATAAAAAATACTGGTCTTTTTGGTCCTAGTGAATTACTTCACATAAACTGTACAATTTCAAACAAATTGAAGCCTTTATATTTATAGATGATGTACTAAATCAAGTTGTAGTTTTGTATATTTCAATGAAAGTTCACATGTTGGGTGACATTTAACTAAGACTCTTTGACATGAACAAACCAGGAATTACAATTTATTTTCTTCCTAATATATTCTAGGAGATTATCCTTTTTGTTTCTCTGGGAAATTTTTAATTGACATTTCAGAGTATATGTCTTGAGAGTTTATATTTATCAGCTTGCTTAGTGCTTTTAAATTTAATCCCAAGCAATTTTGTCATCGGAAAATGGCCATATTCATAACAACCCACGTTGGGTTAAATTCACATGTCAGAGATTCAACACATGTGGTTTCCTTTTGGTTCCACTGTTTTTGTCGCAATAAATGTAAAGAGCTGAAGGAACACAGGTGCCAGACTTAAGCTTCATTTACCAAAGGATGCTAGAGAGAGTCAGGGAGTTGGGAAAGCAACACACACACACACAAATGATCCATTTCTTATAAATATATATTTCATGTGTTTAAACATGCACATGAGATTGTTGGTAATTTTTTTCAACTGTCTCTCTATTTTACATAGTGCTTGAATTATTTTCACAAAAATATAATCAGTTAACAATATTATTTTCATTTTGGGGGAAAATAATGTACTCAGCTGTTTTGGGAGGAGAGGGGAATTCCGTTCTATCAAACTTGAAGATTTCGTTGTAAAAGACAAATATGAGCAAGAAGCAACATGTACTCTTTTGTTCTTATGTTTTTAATCTTTAAAAATGACTGGTGTAAACCTGAGGTCTATTGCATGTCTGAGTCTTTAAATAAGACTGCATATTGATTTGGCAGATTTTAGTTTGCAGATTTCCAATTTGAGAATGCATTCTCTCCTCCAAAAAGTTGAATGCAGTTTTTGCAACATTCATTTACATGTGCAGAACACCATCTTCAAAACTGAACTTTCCTTTCCACACACAACATCTTAGAACATTTTTAAATTACAGTATTCCTAATTATTTCCCATTACTCTTATAATACTCTTCCTATGTTTCCCCATCCTTGTTACCTTTCTCTTCTCACTGTTGTTGTTGAGCATTCGTAGGGAAACACTTGGATGGAATGGAAAGAAATTCAGGTTAGACAGCTTGGGCTTGAGTCATGTCTCTACCACTTACCAAGCGAATGACCTTGAGTATCAATTAGCCTGTCATGTAATTGTCTCAGCTTCCTCATCCGCAAAGCAGAAAGAATAGTACTTGCCTTTAATGCCTCACTGTATGATTGTGAGGATCAGATTATAGGATAAATGTACACTATAAAATAGTGTTCATGGAAAAGGTATTACTATGACCATTAATATCAGTTTTAGTAGGTTCAGGGAGGCTAACAAGGACCAAGTGTTACCCTTTGGCTGTCTTTATCTCAGACCATAGAAGAGAAAGCATTGAGAATTTTTAGAAATTAAGATTTTTTAAGGATAGATAGACAGTCACACTTGACTGGACAACAAAGTGACAGGAAGGTTGGAGAGCAATATGAAATATGTAAATATGAGCAACATGTGCATGTTGGTATGAGACATTGAATTGCACACTAAACAAATCCATGTATATTCCCTGTTAGCTGTGGAAATTGCAGAGACAAGTTTTCTTTAGTTTATCACCAAAGTTTCATGTTACGTTATTTCTTTCTCCGTGTCTTAATTTATAAAACAGAGTTAATATCTAACTACAGGATGCCGTGTGGGTACTGCCTGTGTTATTAAAGGACTTAGTCTTATTACTATTTCAATAGATTCAACCTCACAAAGATCAGTAACTATGTACAAGACATTGAACTTGGCAGCTACAGAAACCACTGAACAAATAAGATGTAATTCCTGGAAAAACATACATTCTGAAAAGTAGATGATATAGATATATAAATAAAATGTCAGAAAAAGGTAAGTGCATAATGGGGATAAAATTAAAATGCCATAGGATTCAAAGAGGGAGGAATCAAATTCGATTTAGTCAAAATCCAAAAACTTTATAGGAAGGCAGAGAGAATGTGAGATATTGATGTGAATATTTGGTTTGGCTGCTGGATAGGGTTATCATGGTGGCACTTGTCATGGTCCTCAGAGGTTTGTGATAAGGATAAATAAAGGAAGAATTCATTCATGCACTTATTTGAAATTCATTGTGAGCCATACTGTCAGGTATTGCGCAAGGAGCTGAGAATATGATGGTGAACAAATCACACATGAGTTATCAGTAGGGATTAAGACCGGAGAGAGACTAATACAAGGCACTCATTCAGTTTGATGGGAGTTGCAGGAGAGAGAAGATGTGCTCAGATGTCCTAAAAATAATGACATGTTGAAGAGGATGCAGAATGACCAGTTGAAGATGAAAAGGCATTTTGAACATAGGGATGAAATATCCAGGAACAGGTGTTGAAAGTTCAACGTGACAGAGTGAAATGAGGTGATTTTAAATGCCCAGGTATATTCTGAGGACATTATAGGAATGTAAAACATTTTATTGTATATTCTTTCCTTTAATCCTCACAACTACTTAGAGGTAGGTGTTATAATTCCCATTTTAAATATGAGAAAACTGAAGCTCAGAAAAGGAAAATGACTTATACAAAGCTACAGAGTCAATCATGGACAGGGCTAAGATTTCCACCCTGGTTTTGACTCCAAAGTCTGTGATCTTGAACTCTGCCCTATACTGACACCCAGGGAGAAAGAAGTGAGCAGAGAGAAGCAAATTGTCATCCTCGACTCTCAGCACTGACCAGTGTCATTCCATCCTGTTCACTTATTTTCACAGTGGGGGTTTGGTGTGAAACTGCAGTTCATTCATACATTATTCATTGTTTCACTCCTTGAACAAATCTTGATAATGTCAAGCACAGGGCTAGGAGTTTAGATACGAGATGAATAATACAGAATCTTTGCTTTCAAAGAGCTTAAAATTTAGATGAAGAGGCATTCAAATAAACAAGCCAGTGCATGCCCTTGAGGTTAATGCTATGGTAGCTGAGAAGGAGAGGGTCTATAAGAATAAATAGGGGAGCCCATTGTCAGTCTTGGGGAGGATCAAGGAAAGCATGATGAAGGAGCAGCTTCCAGTGTGGAATGGGAAAAATAAGGAGGTGCTAGGGAAAAGCACCAATGAGATAGATGGGGAGGCCAAGAGCTTGTGGGATACTGTCAGGCCCATGAGTAGTTTGATACACCTTCCTCATAGACTTATCCTAGTGGTGGTGTGAGAGGTGAGTTCTAGAGAAAGAGGGGCAGATTAGGAAGAGCTTCTCACCTTTTGGGAAAAATGGCACCTACACATACCATGGGAGTGTAAACTTAGCCAAGCCTTCAAACAATATATTACAAATGTTTTCAAATTTTTATCCCTTTGATTTCATATCTGTGACACTTTTGTGAAATTCCATTAAAGGAAATACTTTGAAATGTAGGCATAGACTTATGCACAAGGTTATTCATTGAAGTTTTATTTGTAATGCCCAATTTTATAAATAAACTAAATGCTCAACATCGGAGGAACAATTCAGCCAACTATGGTGTTTCAATATGATTGTGAGGTATAGATAGATGGGTAGATAGATGGGTAGATAGATAGATAGATATAGACTGTGATATATATTTGCTACATTACAGTGTCAATCCTAATTATTCATGGATTCCATGTTTTCAAATTGGCCTACTCACTAACAATTATCTGTAACCCAAAACCAGGACCTATGCACTTCACAGTCATCCCAGACATGCAGAGAGCAGCAAACATTTTGAGTCACCAAGAGACACTCATTTTCAGAGGTTAAGCAAGGTGGTGTTCTGCCTTCTCATTTCAGCTCTCCGACAGTAAGCAAGTATCCTTTATACTTAGAACCACATTTTTCACATTTCTGTGCTGTTTGTTGGTGATTTTTGCTGTTTAAAATGGCCCCCAAGAGCAGAGAAAATACATGTGTTAGATAAGATTTGTTCAGGCATGAATTAAGTGACTGTGAGCTCAATATTAATGAGTCAACAATATATATTAAACAAGGAGTCTTTAAGCAGAAACACACATAAAATAAGGTGGCATATGGATAGGTTGATGAAAATGTGACCAGAGGCCCATAGGAATCTAACCCTGTATTTCCCCTAGGAACAAGACTTCAGTATTTGCTAATTCAGTGTCAACAGCAATTGTATAGAACATAAGTAGCTCAAATAATGTATGAATATAAACACATACATTCAGATATGTGTGTATATACAAAGACACACGTTACCCAAATATTAATTTTATATATATATATATATATATATATATATATATATATATCAAGATAATAATATCTTATAAGTACCGCGCGCTAACCGATTGCGCCACTGGAGCTCCTAAGATAATAATATCTTAATCATCTTTTTGTAATATTACTAGAGGCCTGATGCAGGAAATTCGTGCAAGGGGCTTGACCCTCGCAGCCCCGGCTTTGTCCAGAAGGTTGTCCAGAAAGTCGTTCCACTATCAGGTCTAATTAGCATATTACACTTTTATTATTATAGATATATGCTATATACCCGTAATTCAGAACAGAACGAGATTGGAAACACAAATATGGGATCCTCTTTGTTTCAATGACATATTAATATCATAATGAAGTAATAATCAACTAAATAGCAGTTAATTTAGATTTTAATTTACTTCAGATGAACGGGATAAGGAGAGCTAGATGTTGTGCTTGATATTATGTTTGGAGGAAGCCTAGGGCTGGAGTCAACACTCTCATTACCTCCCTCTGTGAAGGAAGCTGAGACACAGGTCACCTCATAAGATCACTTTTCATCCTCACGCTCTTCTACGAATTATCTCAGCCTTTACTGACGTCACAACGCTGAGTCGATGACTATCTCAACTACCTAATTGTTTGTATCTCTTGGACAAAGTCCATGGTGGAAGGGTGATTTATGGGAGGGATAATTTGGAATATTTTAAGATAACCAAGAGAAAAATCATGTTTGTCTCAGCACATGCTTAATGAAGGCCTCAGAGAGATATACTAAAAAGTTAAATCAGATGACTGACATAAAGTCGAGAAAACACACACATACACACATAAAACCCAAGACACGCCCCATGGTAGCAAGATTACTCAAAGGATTCCTTCAAGGTCCCAGCACATGGGCACAAGAAACAGAAGGGGATTTCAGTAAGTCCTTCTCACTATCTAGTTAGGACTCTCACTCTTGTGTATCTGCTGCAAACACTGGGATGGTGGGTATACAGCAAGGATCAGGGTGGCCTGGTTTTGATTCACAACTGGGAGTCTTGACAATGAAACCACGCATTTTAAGAGGAACCTTCCCCGTGGTTTGTGCACAATCTAGCTCATAGGAATAACATAAATTGACTTCTTTCATCTTTCCTCCTTTTGTGGGAGCACACCCGTGTGGAGGGGGAATTTGGGGAATCCTGCTTTTGGGAGCAGATATCTAAGAGGGGATTCCCTCTGTCATTTCCATTCAAAGCATTAACATAATTCCTCAAGCACAGACTCTCTAAGATACCTTGAGTTATTTATTAATATTTAAAGAGGTTATTTGGCATGAAGCATGGAGCATAATTCTTAAAAGGAGCTGACAGCAGAATACATTTGTTAACTAGAAAGACATGTCTAAACTTTGCCAAGAGAAATACTGTGTGCAACAAGCACTGGTGGAGGGGAGGGTTGTTTTTTCTCCGGGCGTGTTTGTGTGCGCGTGTGCGTGTGCGTGTGCCTGTGTGTGAGGGTGGGGGGAGGAGGGAGGAACACAGAAAGAGAGTAGGAGAGAGAGACTTTCTGTTTCTCCTCAGTTTCCACTTACACACCCGGCCCCTGTGTCTCGGACCCACTTCTGAACGACTTACTAATGATAAAGAAAAGAAAGGCTTGCACCAGCCACGAAGACTTAGCCTCGCTCTGTTCCTGGCACCATCTTTTCTTCTAGCTCAGAATTTAATAGAAGACCACCCCTGCTGTCCTCCCATCTAGCTTGTTTATATTTTGTTCATTTTCTTCCTTTTAACGAGGTGATGAATAAATGTGATTTACAAGGAAAAGGGGACTGTCAGGGTTAGAGACTGGAGCCCTCTGTTCATTCATACACTAGGTAACGTCCACACAGGCGAAATGCAAATCCGTCTGTCAGTAATCACGGATTTGGCCTGGGGGAGAACCCGGTTAAGTGAAGGTAGTTAATGTTTCCTCCCTGCTGCTTCATTCCTGGGCCTCTTCAGAGCAGGAGCTAGAATGCTAGTTACTGATTGGTTTCTTTCCCCAGCCCACTGGCTAACACCTTTTCACGTGCCCCTCCGGCAAGACTCATCATACCACGGCTTTCAGCAGGCAGTGTACACGTTCTGGGGTGGCGATAGCTAATCAATGCAAATCAATATTGTCTATATTTTTTGCAAATGCTCTGAAAGCTTTCAGGGCTATCAAACCTAAATTCAGTTTAAAGGATTATGTCTAGGGATTCGTGCTTGAGTGATGAAACCATAAAAAAAAGCAAGGAAATGATTACTATAAAAATCAGGAAGGTGGTCCCATCTGAAAGGCGCCAATGTCCACAGTTAGAAAGGGCACATGCTGAGGCTTTTGGGTGGCCGGCAAAGTTCAATGTCTTGGCCTAGGTGGTGGGCATAAAGTAGGTGTTCACTTTACAGTAATTCACGACGTGATGTTAAAAAGTGAAGTGAAATTCAGGATCATGGCTGCCGTTGGTGGGGAGAAGGGGCTACTAGCTGGAGAGGTACTTCTCAGATGTTGGAATTGTACCGTTTCCTGCTCAGAGTCCTGGATACATGACTTGGTTCAGCGACTGAAACTCCTTCCAGCTGACTACTTATATGCACTAGTTTATATGGGAACTACATTCCCATCAAAGTGTAAAAATTCAAAATCGGACTCCTCAAAAGACTTTAAAACATTTATTCAGGTTCCACCCCAACTCTGTTTCTCCCTCCAATAAATCTTAGTAATTAAGAAGAAACATATCCTTCCAAGTTTCCTGAACTTTCCAGTGGAAAAAATCTCACCAGCTACCATAGCACAAACTTTGCTCCTGTCGGGGGGATAGGAGTGGAGGGAGAATTTGGAAGGTGGATTAAGAGAAAAACAGTTTATCTAGGGAATGCCATAAGCCTTCCAGAGGCTACGGCTTTCTATAAATAAGAAACAACACTGAACAACTCAAGGCAGCAGGTCAAAATAAATATATAGTCGCTGCTCCAACTTTGACCTTATATGTGTTAGGATAACCAAACAGCACTCAATGAAAGTATGTTGATTTGTTTTGCAGTTTGCCGATAGGATTTTTCTTCTTACGAGGCTCTAAAGTCCTGTTAGAACTGAAGCCAACAGAGACATTTTGGTAGCTGAATTAATTTTTTTTTTCATCCACAAAGGATGCTTCTCACTGAGAGCCAGAGTCCATTTGGGATGTAATCTAATCTTTTTAATAGCTGATAAACGGAAATGAATAGCTCCTTGGATGCCACAGAGGTGGAGCAGGTTTGGACAGCTGGCACTCGCCTCCTTTTACATGTTCCTGCAAAGACAACTAGCTCTTCTGAAATACGCTATTGCCTGAGAATCAAGCCAGCAGATCAGAAACCACGTTCTGACTTTTTTTCCCTAGCGTTTGCACACGATATTTTTGGAAGATGGGTTTGTGAAAACACAGGGACAGGATCGGAAAGCCTAGCTAAAATAAACACAGACGGCACTCGGATACTCAAGGTAGAGTTCGTGGACGCGAAGGCTGTGGAAATGATAACAATGAAGGGTGTGGGAAGGCTTTCCCTGGCGTCATGAAAATTAATGTGGGCAGATTGCCTTTCATCATCACCTAAACTGGCAAAAAGAAAGGGCAAGGATTTCTGAGTGACAAGAAGAAGGTACTCCATTTTTTTTTTTTGAGCCAGGATTACCATGTAGTTCCTCCAGAGAAGCGAGGGTGAAGGTAAAGGAAGTACAGTTTAGTGTAACATCCCTTAATTATTTACAGATGTTTATGAAACCCCTCGTTGTCTCATCTGTTCAGCAGGGGGAAACACATAAATGGAAAAGCAGGGATCCTCTGCCTCTGTCTGCTATCAATTAAATCATCAAAACAAAATTATCATTCAAATTACAATGTATCATTTCACTTTTAGAATGTATGGGGGACAACCATCGATGAAACAGAAATCTGTAAGCCATCAAAAGCAACAAAGCAACATTAAAGTTCAATGAGCAGTTTGTTCATGCATGTTTTAATCTAGTTAAAAAATGGAAACCATGCTCACGTGGTCAAAATAACACTTGCGTCAAAGAAGTCTTTGAGGTTCAATCCAATGAGACAGGCAAACGATTTTTGTGAAACCCCAAAATATTTTCAAGAAGATAAAGGGCTCCCTGGGGATCGAAATACAGTGGCATTAGCGGAATTTTAATGTGGGAAAGTTATCTAGCAAGAAGGCAAGCTTGTTAGAGGGAGAAAATATCAAATGTTCAACCTCTAAATGTGTTCTCTTCAATGCTTATGTAATTGAAAACTGTTTTATATTTTCTATTAATACTTACATTCTATTGTTTCCTATCATGCATATGCTAAGCTTGCTTTGTATTAAGTTCTGTGTTATTGTGTCTTGCCATGTTAAAGTAATTATCTGTCTCTACAAAAGAGATTTATTACCTTCATGAATCTGACCATACACACATCTTAAATAAATTAATGAACTGACAAACAAAGAGTGCCCCATCATTCTAAGTAGCTGACAACATTTAAAAAGCAGTCGCATTGCAGTGGCAAATCTTTAGAGATGGGCACTTTTGGAAGAGTGAAGGAAATGATTTTGTGGATTGTCATTTCAGCAAGAAACCTAACCGAATTTAAAAGTTAATCAAAGATCAATGCTGCGACCAACTTTTTCTAGAATACTGTGTTGTTAGAGGACCTTGAGTTATTTTCTACCAAAAGACCATGTCAGCCTGGTGTTTCTCAAGAAGCAGTTCTCTGAGTTGGCTTAGTAACTTTATCCAAAACATACTGACCAGTCTGATGTAGTAATTTGAGACCAGGTGTGTGGATTTTATTAAAGATGAAAAAAAGATTATTTATTTATGGACGTGTGTAAAGTATTGGCAAAGAAAACAAACACTAGATACCTTTAAGCAAAAGGAGTTTTCTCTGATAAAAAAAAAAAGATTTTCTTTTAAAAAGACAGTGTCATATTTTCTTACTCTGAAATATAAAAGTCAACTAATAGTGAGGACTGCCAAATTATCTTTCACTCCTCTAAAGAAGACAAATAGGCTCCATGTCTCCTTGTTTATTTATATTGTTCTTCTTTTGATTTTTTAGAAATAATTGTGAGTGGTAAATAAAACTGAAAAAAAATTGTGACTGCAGAATTATTTTGACCTGATTTTAGCATCATTGAAGTGTCGGCAGATATACACAGATTTTTCTATGAGCCAGTTGACTACAATCCTACTTGTTCACAGAGCTAGTAAAGATTATTATTTGCTTATTTTAGGTCAACAAAATAAATACAACAAATATTACACATGTTGCAGAATCAGGGATGTCTCCTTTCTGTGTTTGAGAAGCATCATAGGAAGCAAGATCAGTGTGCTCTGCCGGGCCTCAGAAATCACAAGTATTGAAAAATTATTGAGCTAAGTGTGTTCTGCGAGGTTTTATTTCTGAGCCATTTCCAAACATTTACTTCTTACCGTTTGACAGGTTTTTTTTTTCCTTCATAAACAACACGCTCAGGAAAGATTTGGAAACTTGATTCCAAGAGAACTTCTGAAGAAAAATGTCACTGAAAACAGCCATCCCTCTAGCACACAAATGCTTTCACAGTTGTGATTTCCTGTGGATGGCAACAGTGGTTTTAACCTGCCAGATTGTGTTTGAGGCTTTTAAAATGTATTGTGTATAACTAGCAATATATCAGATCCACATTTCGGAGATAAACTTTGTAGTAAACAAATAGCTCAAATCCCCCTCCAGTGTGCATCATACTTTTCCTTGACACGATTTTAAAGTTTTTGCTCCAATAAATTGTCCGGGCATTTCTGTTCACTATTACTGGATTTATGTTGTTCACTTTCCTTAAAATTCAAAACTAAATACCTAACCACCCACTTGAAAAAAGAAAAACGATTTCTGTATATTTAATTTCAAAGTATAACTTAGCTAATGATATCAAAAATACTTACTGCTACCTCTTTTTATTAGTCCCTGACATTAGATCTGGAAGAGTAAATTTGTAATATTTTCCATGCATTAAAATGTAAGTAAATATTGCTTGCAATTAAGCTACACTTACAGTAGTTACTACATGTTCCATGTGTGTTTGTTCTCATTACTATCGTCATATTGTCATGACCACCGCCATCATCACTAACATTTTCCAAGTACTTGTTTCATGCGATGCCCTGTGTTAAGTGCTTTATGTGCATGATTTCATTTCTCTCTCTAGCCCTTATTCCCAAGAAAATGTCATAGGATCAGCACCTGATCAGAAATGTCTTAACGTGAAAGTGGTTCTTGGTGGGAGGATTTCACCTAACAACATTGGTCAACAAGTTTCATGTTGCTATTTGAATCAGTGGAGAAAATACCTTCATATATAGTCCTTCTTCTTTCTATTGTCCAGTAGAAAAAGAAATAGTGGATGGGGGAGGGGAGGAGGAAGCAAAAGAGTGAAGATAACTGCATTTGGAGAAGGTGGGAGAATGGTCTCTATTTAGAATGGAGGGAATAGCATTATTTTCAAGTATGGTGTTTATTTTCATTGTAACTTTCTTCTTCCATGTACTAGAATGAAATTTACTCTGAGTGTTATTTTAAAGGAATATTCAACAATTGTACTACTCGCATTAATTTAAATATACACAAAAGTCAGTGTCCAGAAGCCTGTTTTAGAATTGCCATGCATTTTCTTCCCAACTACAAGTTATTTCTTTAGGAGGTAAGTAAGCCTATGGCAGCAATCTTTTCTTTAAACTGTGTGCCTTTCCATTGGATCCTGTTGTGTAACTTTAAGAGAAAGACAGCACCTGAAAAACATTCAAATTTCATTTTATCTGTCATGTCATTTGATACTATTCCATACTTCTAGGAATTCGTTTTTTTCATGTTCTTCCACAGATGAAATAATTTTTAGTTGAGTGAGCCTAATTTAATCCTTCTGCAAAAAATAGAACTGCGTAATCCCTCCAACTGAACTTTTTAAAAATGTTGATTTAATATTTCTTAGACAGGTCATTAAAAAGTGGTAACTTACAGATAAAATTTGGTTACTGTGGATAGATTTTCTGTTATGAAAATTTCCTGATATAAATCTCAGTACAAATAATTTTCTAAGAATCCCTTTTCCTTCTTCCCTGTTTCATTCTTATTGACTGTTTTGTCTAATCCTGATACTTCATACATATTCTTGAGGGGGAAAGTGCCATGCAGATGCAAATATGCTTTAATTAAGCTCACCACAAGCAAAGTGAGGTGGGTGAACAAGAATTATTTCACGTGTCACGGAAGAGGATCATTTCTAGAAGTTGTTTGTGGTCTGAGTGCATGCAAACACTCTGGTCTCTCTCATGCATTTTCCATGTCAACACTCCACAGAAAATGCTTTCCAAAAAGTCCAGCTTTGCCAGTGGCCTTGCAGTATAAAACTTGAGTTTAGCGTCCTTTGCAGAGAAAGTAGTATTGTTTACAGCTTCCAAAGAACGGGGGTGTGACTGTAAATACTCAGCTAAGTGTCCTTCAGCAACATTCTAATCCTGCCCTGTGTCAGAATCTAAACTCCACCTTGAACAGCCTGCAGAGTCTGTCAACAATATGTTTTTCTTTTGTAAAAGTTAAAAGTGGGTCGATCGTGCTTATTTGAATTCTACGAAGCAGTGAGAACCTTTCAAAGGAAACATGCCATCCACAGCAGAAAAGGAGAAGGAAAAGAAAAGCTGTTGCTTTAAGATAGAGCAATCTTTGGGGAGCAGTCCTTACCCACTCAAAAGAATGTGGGTGTGGAGAATGAAAGGCAATTTCACCTGGAAAATTAGAGGAACTGTGCTCTTAAATTGTAGGAGCGAATTATATAATGTATTTTTCTATCAAAAAGATAGCACGTGGAAGCCAGAAAGGAATGTATACTGCTGCTCAATAGAAGCTGGTTCATTTGGTGCCACACTTAATAATTCTGCTAGGAGGATCACCTATTTGTTCAAACAACTCCAAAAAGCCCAGAAATGCATTGACTTAGAGGGAAAATTGGACTTCATAGTTACTTAATACAGGTCATTTTCCACCAACTAAGTTGTTTACCTTTATGTTTTCTCACAGAGAGAAAATTTTGAAACCAACTGAATTTGCCTACATGCAAACAGCTTTGAGAATCAACTAGTTCTTTTTTGAACAGGGAGATTCGGTGTGCTCGTAGAGAAACAAGTGTAGCGTATTTCTTTCCTTCTTCTAAGCTTTCCACAGGTCATCAATCATGGATTTTCCCTGGTATTTTGCCGAAGCAGGGAGTGAAATGTGCAGCTGTGGATCTGCCGATAGGAGGGTTTCTGTACCTGCACATTTTAATAAGTCATCTAAACACAGCCAGAAGGAAATGCAAACTGTGTGTGTTTACCTCATCTGTGATTGTAGCTGACATCAGAGGGTTTTGGCTGAATGGATTATGTATTTCAAATAGGACTCCTGCATATTAAAAGTGAGATGACTGTGTTTAAAATTAATAACATTAATATATTAATAAATTAACAAAATTAATTTATGTTCTGGAAATGGCTCTAAGTTGTATTTTTCATTCCTCCTTTTTTACTTCTCAGTTCCATTGAAATAATTCTATGGCTTTAACTAGCGTACTTTCCATGTGTTTCTGTCTTCTCTTTTCACACTATTTGTCATTCATAATCATAAATTAGTTCATCAAAGCAGTATTGCTGGCAGATAATGTGATATGCATTTCCATATTTTCAGATGATAAGAAATTAGGATATTTATTTAAGGTGCACACGCGCAAAATGTGCTACAAAGGAAACAAGACTTAAAAGCAACCAGTTTCTAATTAATTTCTTGAATCACTCTCTGCCACTGTTTCTGAAAGGGGTCCAATGCTTCAAGCTCATGCTGTAGTTTTCCACTAAAAATCTGATGACATATTTATATTTTGCCTGTAAGAGGCTGATGCACTTTTAAATATGGAAAGTGGAAACTTTAAATGTGTTTAGTTTAAATGAGGAAACAATTACTGAACATCTATTATACGCAGGCACTGTCCTCGACACAGTGGATCCCAAAGGTGACCAAGACATGGGCCTTCACCTTAAAGAGCTTATGACATAGAAACAGGAAATCAATACATGGAAAGAAATATCCAGAAACATCTGGGGAATATCAGAGTAAAGAGTGAAGATGCTGCCGATCTGAGAAGGCTTCCTGGAAGAAGGGGCACCTAAGGTTAGTCTTGTATTATTGGTGCATTTATTTAAATCTGTGAGATGGTCTGGAGAAGTTGATGGGCTCTAGGTCTTTAGAGGACCTACTATACCAGTGATGGCGAACCTTTTGAGCTCGGCGTGTCAGCATTTTGAAAAACCCTAACTTAACTCTGGTGCCATGTCACATGTAGAAATTTTTTGATATTTGCAACCATAGTAAAACAAAGACTTATATTTTTGATATTTATTTTATATATTTAAATGCCATTTAACAAAGAAAAATCAACCAAAAAATGAGTTCGCGTGTCACCTCTGACACGCATGTCATAGGTTCGCCATCACCATACTATACCATATGAAGAAGCATGGGGTTCCTCCAGTGCTTGGGAGAAAGACTTTAAGCAGCAGACATGGCTTGTTTCTAAGCTCATTCTAGAGTTGACTCTCTAGAGGACAAATATGGAGGCAGCAAGATGAGTGAGGAGATGATTCCCAAGTGTGGTCTGCGGACAAGACCTTGGGCAGAATCTCGGGCTCTACCTGAAGTCTGCCTAATCAGAATCTGTTTTTATCAGGATCCTCAGTTATTCATGTGCCCATTAAAGTTTAAGAAGCGCCGATCTGGACTGAGTGGGACTAGGCAATGGGTTAGATTTTGAGAGTCATTGAGAAGGAAGGTCCTACGCCTAAAGAGGTGAGGGGCATTGCTAGGGTCTTGCAGTTCTTCCATTAGAGGCTAACACACTAATGAACCATAAACATTAATGGAAATGATATTATTTGTTTTAAAAGACTACTCCAACACATTACTATAAAGCAAAAACAGAGTAAAACATGTGGCGAAGAAAAATGTAGGAGATTATATTTTTAATTTAACGCCAAGCAAAAATGTTAGGTAACTGGGAAATTGGAAGAGAAATGTCCATTAGGAGTTTGGATTTATAGATCTGCGGAGCTGAAAAAGGTCAGGGTAGAGATAAAGATGTGGAAGTAATCCATCTACTTTTGGTTGTTAAAGTCACGATAGGAGGACATGAGCACATGGGGAGAATAGGTTGACTTGGAAGAGCAAAGGGATGCAGAATTCCCGAGAACAACATTGACTGAGAGAAGGAAACCAAGAAAGAGCAGTCAAAGGTACCGGAGGACATCCAGGAGCCGAGGGGAGGGAGTGTTTCAGGAGGGTGTGTTCAACAAATTCCAATGCAGCAGGGTTCCAGAAGATTTATGTCCACTGGATTTGGCAACTGTTTTAGTTCGAAAGCTGGAATATTAATTTCTCAAGGAGACTCAAATTCAGTCTTCTTCTAGCTAGCTCATGTTACTTTTCTACGTGAAACAGAAATCATGGCTGAGTCTGAGTCAAAAATGCAGTCTCTATTGGTGGTTTCATTTATTATTTAATTTTCTCTCTGGCATTGAAAATCATATCGGGGTTCAGTGAGAGGCCCTGAGATGAGCCCCTGAAGAATCCACGTGCGATGTAGCACAGGAGCTCTAAAATCTCTTGGGGAGTAAGTCACACTCTAACGGTTAATTTCCTGGCAGATCAGCTGGCACTGCAGCATTTGTTGTAGGTAGTGTGATCCCAAGTATGGGATTTCTAGTCAGGCAACTCTGTTGTCAAAACCCATTAATGTCAATTACTAGCTGTGTTGTTATTTTTTCTCACTCTCATTCTGCTCATCTGTAAAATGGGACTAAACATGACACTGGAGTCATTGAATTATTTAAATGAGATCATACACACACACACACACACATACACACACATACACATATGAGAGGGGGGGGGGGATACATGCCGCAATATGGCAGAGTCAATAATCCACACCTTCCCACTACTGTAGGGTCACAGTTGTTACTATCTATTATGGAAAAGTATATACAATTAAAAAGTTACTTACCTTACCTTGAGATTATTTAGAAATTCTAGTTTGGGTGATTATCAGGAGGCCACATAGTACTTCAGAAAAATAACAAGTGTTAGGAATTCAGAAACCTGGATGGAAATCAGTTTCATAACTAATTTGTTGAACAGTAGTCATTTGTCTCACATATGTGTAGCACACTCATTGTAGATCAAGTTCTTTGGTAGGATAGACAAAATGTAAATTACATGGAGAAAGGGATTTTGCTGGTTTAATGTATTGCTATACTTTAGCATGTAATAAGAACATTCAAATATATGTATTTACCTGGGCCATGAAGAGTATTATGCTTTAGTTATAAATCCAAATCATTGTAGATCTCAACTTTTTCATCTATAAAATGGCATCTAGGGTCCTTTTCTGCTCTAAGATTCTGTAATTTTATAGTCATGGACAGAATAAAAGAAAGAGAAAACTGTGTATATAAATTAGAGTAGGACAAAATTAAATTGTCCATGTAGTTCTGTAATTTTTATTAGGTTGGTGGGACAGCCATTAATAGTCCACGTAGTGATAAATTTTTTACTGATAAATTACCCACTGAACATTCAACAAATATTTTGTGCACCTACTATGTGCTAAGCACTTAGACGTGGTGAACAAAGTTGACATAGGCTTTGCCCTCACAGGAAATATAGTTCATCTCTTCTGTTTCCCTGTACCGAGTGCTATTAAATGTGAGGTGGCTGGCAGGGAGTTCGCCTGCAGCTTGTCATCATGCTAGAGAATGAATTAAACTTATCTACACTAGAGTTAGTCCCATTCCACTGAATGTTACTAAAAGACAGTGGGTTGAAAAGGTGAAAATAATGCTAGAATATCTTCCTAACAACTGCAGTTGTCTGAGATAAACAAAGTAGATTAAGATCTGCCATTTAGCATCAGCAACCTGACCAAGTAGGGAGAAAGTATGCAGGCTTGCAGAGTAGGAAAAAGAGAAGTAAATAAAACCACACAGAGGTAGAATCGTAAGGGCGATGAAAGAGCAGGGGTGACATAAGTCACTTTGACAGCCTACTTGGGCTGAGCCTGATGCAGAAGAATGTCTTCGCAAGCATCGGGTTTAAATCCCACGGGCTGTTGGCGAATGTTTAGTTGTATTTCCCAGTGTCTAGTGATAAGCCCTCACATGCATCCCAGGAAGATATTCATCACTATGTATATGTCTTTCCATAATTTATCAGCAATCCCCTTTGTTTTATAGACAATATATCATTATATGTTTAGAAATATCACATCATAACTAATTCCTACTGGTTGAGTTACTATTTATTTTTGTCACACTGCGATGATATTTAAAAGTCTTCTTTAAAACTTTTTCCCCCATTTCTATATATTTTCCATTTTGGGAATAATAATTATTAAGTATATTTTATTTAACTTGTATAGAATTTTCCATAAAATATATTAACAGAAAGTCTTTAATCTGAGAGATTAGTAATGATATCTTCTTACTTTTGATATACTAACATATATGTATTTTTAATTTATGTTTTAATAAGTTTTTCAATTATTTAGTATGAAAATACACTGTTATGACAGATGTTTATATACAAAAATAAAGTCACATTTCTGTAAAACATTAGCACTTTTATAGTGTAACGCAAAATGTTTTTATATGTATGGTTAAAAAGTGATGGAGTGAAAGTACCTATTTGTATACACAGCTGCTAATTAATGTTTTCTTAGACTGAGAGTAATACATAAATTGTACATATTGACATGTATTTGCTATAGGCAAACCTATGTAAATAAATCTATTTAACCATATGTTAAGCAATCAATACATATCGTCTCCCACGTACTGAAAGGAAAAGTATTCAGGAGACAATATGTCTCCTAAAAGGAAAACCCATCGTGCCCTGTAACTCGCTTACAACGTATGTTGAGGACATTAAAACACTGATTCTTTATTCTGGGATCCTTAAACTTGAGGGTCAGATAGATTCCCATCTATTTCAAGACCATGTATCCATAATGTTTTCATAGCACCTCCACTAAGCCATTATACAATCTATAAAATATTTAGAAATACAATTTTCCCTGGCTTGCAGAAATTTTTGAAAGGATTTTCTGGTAGTTCTAATTAAATTTTTAAAACATATACGTATATTATAAATGACAAAAAATCAACATATTTGCTAATAAAGTTTGAAAATTTTCAATTAAGTTTTACCTTCGATTTGAAAACAAATGTGTCTTCTGATTTTACAACAATGTATTCAACTTTAGAAGTAAAACAGAAGAAAACCCTCTTTAGGTATCCTCTTGTCCATTAGAAGGAACAAGGTAGAATTCAGATTTTGTCATGGATATAGCCCATCTGCTAGTGTTCCCAATGATTCTTACTTTAGAGAGTTCGCGATTGCCACAGCGTGAAAAATTCTCTGTACACTAATTAATGTTATTAAGGCTTTCAACTATTAATGATTAGAGGGCTAAAAATAAAGAATGGGATTTTGTTGTTCTTGTTAACATTAATATTTTATGGTTTTAAACCTTGAACAAGGAAACATTATATTCATTCCTCAGGAAAGATGTTGTAATGTTAGTAGGCAACAAAAAATAAGCAGAAGTATTCAACTTTTTCCCACTTTTCTATCAAGGGGCATGATCTTCAAATTGGAAAAGTTAGAATATACATCATTAAGAGGGCACTGAATTCCAGAATAGATGAGAAGATAATAGAAAGTAACTAGCACTTCAAATACGTTCAAGTCTTTGTATGAATAACCTCCCATGATGCTGAAAGAACTCGCAGATGTGGTGACGAAACCAGTTTTAGTAATCTTTAAAAAATCATGGACCACAGGAGAGGTGCCAACAGACTGGAGATGTGAATTTACACCAATTCTCTAATAGACATAAAAGCGGATTGCATCAACTATATGCTAGCAAACTTTTCAGCCCCCAGTCAAATTCAAGATTATATTATCCTATAAATGGCTTATATGTTAATGGGGGGTGGGATGCAGTAATTACTAGAAGTCTTCATGGGTAACCCAAAAATAATGTGGACACACTAACCTCATTCGTTAACCACTTGTGTCACACCCACACTAAATGGTGACAACATTGTGAGGTCGATTAATTTCACTTGAGGAAAAAGAGTCTTACCATGGCACTTACAACTAATCAGAACTCATCTTGACAATTCTTGTTTCCAATGTTGGGGCACCAAACATTTGGAGGATATTATGAAATTAAAGCCTGAACAAACAAGAGTGACCAGGTTGATGAAGGGCATTTCAATCAGTGGTGAGCCATTGAAATACTCAAAAGGATTAACGGAGTCCTTTCAATGATGTAAAGAGAAGTACACAGTAGAGAATACATTGTTTTGAGCAGATCCAGAGTCTTCAGCCAGGAACAATTGGTGGATGTTACAGAAAACCAGGGAAGAGGTTTCTTTCAATTAGAAATACCAAAAAAAGGAATCCATCTATCTTGTGAAGCAATCATTTTCCTGTCTCTCCAAGTATTTAGGGAGAGACTGAATCGAACAAAGGGCTTTCTACATTGCTTTGGGCAATTGGTTTGGCTTTTAGATTCTTTTCAAGTCTATGATATTTAATTCTAAGTATTTCTATCTACCACTTAGTATTTTTTTTTTGGATACAAAAAATAGGGTAAAGAAAGATAAAATATCTTGAACAGTTTTTAAGTATTTAGAAAAAGTTATTGAATCTAGTAGTTTTCATTGCTGTGAAGAAATGCATTCAGATGTCATCATACAATATATTCCAGAAACAAATGCTTTATTTGAGCTTCTTCTTTGGCATAGGTACAACATCTATGTCATCTTAATGATGAATATATATATTTTGCCACTTTATTTGATTTGTTTTTATAAAGGAAACATGTTTAAATTGTATACTTACACAAGCTTAGCATCATTTTCTCTTTACTGATTTAGTTAAATATAGATTGCAAGACTCAGAAGTGAGCAATTCATTGATGATTCTCAGAGTCGTTTGTCAAGAAAGTAAAGATTTCCAACCAAAGGAGATTAATTTATCCACTGCTCCCGGCAGAATGGAAATAATTTGATAACGTGAAAAAAAAATTTACTCTCCATTTCCATGAGCTACTCAAATTCAGTCTATATAGAAAAGTATGCCTTCACAGTTGGCATACCTATAAAATTTTTGGACTTCTATCTCTAGAAATGTGCATGTCAGTTAAGAAGAAATCTTTGCGATATATATTAAAATCAATGAACCATGTGCAAAATAATAAAAACAACCTCTAAAATAAAACACTTCTTGAAAAGTGCCAGTACCTCAGTGCATGGAAATGGAGACTTTTTTTTTAAAATATATTTTATTGGTTTTTTACAGAGAGGAAGGGAGAGAGATAGAGAGTCAGAAACATCGATGAGAGAGAATCATCGATCAGCTGCCTCCTGCACATCCCCTACTGGGGATGTGCCCGCAACCCAGGTACATGCCCTTGACCGGAATCGAACCTGGGACCTCCCAGTCTGCAGGCCGACGCTGTATCCACTGAGCCAAACCGGTTTCAGCTGGAAATGGAGACTTTTAAGATATGGAGAAAAATTAATTCAAAGAATGATGTGAAGATTTTCTTTTAAAATTAAAGAGAAGGCAATTCTATTGTGTATTACAGATCTTGCTGACTCCACCATAAGTATTTTTTTATCTTTATTGTGAGAGTATTATAGATGTCCCCCATTTTTCCCCCTTGCCCACCACCATCTGACTCACCTCCCAACCCTGCCCCCAGGTCTTTACCACCCTATTGTGTGTGTTCTTGGGCAATGAATATATGCATATAAGTTCTTTGGTTAATCTATTCCTGACTCCCCCTCCCCACTTCCATGTGAGATTTACCATAAGTATTTAATAAAGTTGACTTTTTGTTGATAACATCAAGGAATATTTTTGAACATATGCAAAGTATAAGTGAATTAGCTAACATGACTTTGCATATTCATTAGATAAATTTTAATGCTTGCGAAAGTTGTGGAGATGAAATTTAATTATCATAATGGCATGCTTACAGGAGGTTTCACTATAGGCAAAAGTTGTTATATGGAGTCAAATTAAAAAAAAATAAGGTAGTACAGTGTACCTTGTATGCAATACATCTCATTATAACTAGGATTCAGGTATACCAAAGGGCAAATCATGACCTACCCACCCATTCCAACCCCTTATTCCCCTACCCCCTACCCCCACCCCCTAGTCTGTAAGAACTAGGTATTTCCATTTAGCTCTTGTTTTAGATATTACTCCTGAATCCTATATCCGACATTAGAAAGGATTTCATGTATTTAAAAAAAATGAGAAGAGTTACTGAAGATACAATGCTATAATTAAACAAATGAACAAAAAAATCTTAAGGTCTAAAGACAGGAAACAGCATGATAACATAAAAGTGAATTAGTTTTAGAAAACATAGCATCGCTCAAAAGAATGCTAAATGATATAAAACATAAAGCAATACATTCCTACTTTAGTAAAGCATTAATTTTCCTTCCCAAATAACACTCGCTGAATTAGTTAAACATCAAGAAAAATTATATGGAAGAAAAATAGGCCAAAATACAAAGACCATTCTCAGTGACTGTATATTTTGTTATATAGAGGAGATTACAAGTGTATTTTTCTCTTAGCTTCTTAAAGTTTGGAGCAGGGCACCTATATTAATGGAGTTTGCTGATGGGTGCCAACATTATATTAAATTGTCAACACTAAGAAATATGTTAAAATTTGAGTACTGCTAAAGAACTGGAAATGGTTACAGAAATGATATAAATTAAAGAAGGATGAAGCAAAGTAGCTATGGAAAATAACTGAAAATATACTATTCTGTGGTGAACCTGAAAGATACTTAAGAATTGTCATAGAACATTGCTTCCCTTCCTTGGGCCATGACCCAGATTAAGGTTGCTGAGGGTCTACAGACGAATCAGGAAAGATTCTCAGGAGGGAAATGTGTTCCCTGCCTTTCTAGATAAACACAGAATGGCACAGGGGAAAGTGGCATATTTTGGCCCACCCCTGCCGTAGCACAAAGGGAATAGTCCAGAGGAAATAGAGGGTGTTGAGGAGTCTGGGCTGCAGCAATGGAGCTGGTAACTGGCATTTACAGATCAATGTGGCAAAAATCCCTTCCTATATAGAGCTGGCTGTCACCTACAATCCACACTGCCTACCTCGGGTTCAGGTGAGCCAGGGACCCATGAAATGTTTTATTGCAACAGTCCTTGTTATAGATTCATTTCGCTAAAGCAAATGGGTGGAACTCTTTTAGTAACTTTTTTTAGTCTGGCCAGTAAAACCATAATAATGACCAGTTTATAGCTTCCTTGAGAGAAAACTGAGAAGCAGGGAAATCAGTGATAGAAATTGATGGTTAAATAGTTGGTTCACAATGAAAAACACTGAGATCCAAAAAGGAAGCAGCATTTTCTCCCCACCCCCTGCAGCCCCCCCACCCCCACCCCGGGGAACCAAAAAAGGAAATTTGGGACAATTTTGTTTTTTCTGAATGTGTGCCAAGAACAACTAAAATAACGAAGAAGCTCCAAGGATGCATTGGAGGAGAAAAAATGTGTCATTTAAGCTGCAAAAAGAAGAGCCTGCAAACACATAAGTGTGGCAGGCAATTCAGGTGACTGGTAAGAATCACATCGTAACTGAAACTCAAAAATTAGCCTGACTATGTAGAGAGCTATTTCCAAAAGGTGAGCATGTTTATCCGATCTTGCATACAGGTTTTTTGTTTTTGTTTTTAATGATGGCCAAGGCATTCATTCCTTCAAAGTTTAATGAGCTTGGACAGTAACCTAGTACTAAACTTTCAGTAAAACACACACACACACACACACAAACAAAAAAAAACACATAATCGGTTGATATTTCTCTCATAGCTGAGATTTCTGTTTTATTTACACTAACGGGGGAGGTCATTTCAACCTGATAATTTTCAGCTCTGAAGTTTCACTTTATGTGCTCACTGCCAACTTACAGACCCTCTCAGGGCTCTGCACACTGTAATCAGGACTGCACTGCTCAACACCCTTTTCCTAGAACAATAAAAACCCTCCATACCTTTTCAACTCGTCACGTTTCCACTGCATTATAGAATTTAAACAAGCTTTGAAGATGAAAAACACTGTACACAATGCTTAAGTGTTACTATTATTATGATGATGATGATATGGTCTACAAGATGTACAAGGGCATTTTGGGATGAATGTATTGTGAGTCACAAAGTTGCGACTGAAGACAGCTGTTTGATTGCTACTTGAGAGAGTAGAGTTGAACAAGCCTGAATATGGATGATCTCATTTGGGTTTATAAAACTAAACAGAGCACAGGCAGTTAATTGGATAATATATCTCCAAGGAAAAGAAGAGTTTGTGTAATTCATCTCTTTGCTGTAGTATATGTCTTGCTCTTAGTTATAAACTCCAGATAGGATTTCTGTTTCTAAAAGGTCAGATTATCTTTAGCCTGGTGACCTCACTCTCTGTTCACAACATGTAAGCTTACATGTTACTATTATTTTTTTAACGTTGGTTATCTGTATAGCTTTCTTATTTTCTTTGTATTTCACTCTACTTTATGTTCCTTGTGTTATTGATATTTTATTTACCATTTTTCTCCTCCCATGGAAATGAAGAAAAAATTAGAATATTGACTTGTATTTATAAACTCCCATGCTACTGTAAAATGTGAATCATAAACCTATAACCCATTGAATGTTTCAGGATGCAAAGAAATGAAAAGTTAAATAATTATATAAGACTAATTAACAAGAAATATCAAGGGTATCATGTAGTTAGTTACCAAATGACTGCAGACTTAGGCATGGAATCTGTCACAATGTGTTAACTGGACTATTAAGGTTGTAACAAGGAAATTGGAATTTCCAAAGTCATATTGATAGGCAGAAAGGAGCAGGGATGATATTTCAGACTGGAGGAATGCTGTGAGAAATGTCGCAGAGGTGGAAAGGAAAATATGTTTTTTTTCTGGAATGGTATGGTGGGAATAAAGACCCAATGGGGAATTTCTGAGAAAGGGTTTGGGAATGTTGCTGGGGAAAGATTTAGGCAGCTGTGGAATCTACATTAAGTAGATGAAACTTCATTTTGAAAGCCTAGGATAGTAAATATCATGTGTCACATCTGATTTGTTGATTGATTTGCAGATAGATTGATTTATAGACAATGTCCTAAAATTTGTGTTAACAAAGATTAGAAACTAGCTCTGGGAAGGATTTTTAAGGTTCAGCTGGAAAGAGTGCTATAATTGTGGACATGAATGTATTGGTAATATGGATGCAGAACCCATGCTATAGATATTTACTATCTGTGAGTTAATCAATATGGAGTAACTAATGATCTTGATACAGAAGAATAACTGGACTAAGGGGTGTGAAATACTTACTAAATGCATATATGGTGATTTGAGAAGGAAGACAATAGACCAAAACAATCAAGCATGAAACAGAAATCTTCATAAGGGGAAATGGCTGTAAGGAAGGAATAAATGATAGAAATAAATGACATGATAAAGGAGAAAAATCAATAAGATTTGAAGGCTGGTTGTGCATATGGAATATAGAAGAGAATGAATCAAAGATGAAAACACAGTTTTGAGCTTGAGTGATGGAGAGGTTTTGTCTCATGACTTAAAAATATACTTCTTCATTGAATACGTTTATTTTTCTCATACAATCTGGATCTGTGGAATGTGGGTTATTGAGCAAATGATAGTTCATCCTGAATGAATAATACTCCAAAATGGAGTAGAAAGATTATGAGGAACATTTGGAGTTTGCAGACTTGAAGAAAAGCAAACCATATCCAAGATATCATTAAGTGATTCATTGTCATTATTGACAATATTTGACTGGTGATTTTTAAAAAATCAAAAATGTATTTTCAGTAACTTATCTACACTAATAAAAGAGAAACATGCAAATTGGTGTCACTTCACTACGCCCACCAGCAAATCAGGATGAGTATCCAAATTAACCCAACAAAGATGGTGGTTAATTTGCATACGCAGGTGCTGAGAGAAGACTGAAGGCTCCAGCCGGAGTGAAGACTGAAGCCTGAAGCCTGAAGCCTGAAGACTGAAGACTGAAGACTAAAGACTGAAGACTGAAGACTGAAGAGGCTTGGCTTCTCTGCTGCGGCCAGACCAAAGGCCTGGGTCCTGGGTGCTGGAGGAAAACCGGTGCTGGCAGCCAGGGGAAGGAAGGCCTATTGTGCGAATCTTCGTGCAACGGGCTTCTAGTATTACATAAGTGAAGAGCAAAAGCATTATACTTTCTGGATCAAATATGTTGCAAAAGGTTGAGTATGTAAGTCCCTAGAGGCAGAGACAATATATATACTTTTGATAACAAATAATATGGAAGTGAAAGCTCTGTACAGATCTCAAATTTAATGTTTTCACTGAAAATGAAAGTATTCATTTGATTTTTGTCCTGAAGTTGTCTGATGTGCTACGTGAAAATGAAGATCTTTCATTATCAGATGACATAGTTCTTAAAAATATAGCCTTTTAAATCAGTAAGTTTTCTTACTAGGGTGTGACACTTTTGGTAGTACTTAAGCTAAGTTAGACAACAAAATATAACACTTGGGGAGACTATCAGTGAAGAATAGGCCCAAAACACATTGACCAAGAAGAATAGTAAAACTAACCCCCCTTCCTCAGAATTGATTATTGGCGGTACCTTATATGCAGCATTATCTCAAGAACCTTGACCTAACCGGTTTGGCTCAGTGGATAGAGCGTCGGCCTGTGGACTGAGGGGTCCCAGGTTGATTCCGGTCAAGGGCATGTACCTTGGTTGTGGGCATATCCCCAGTGGGAAGTGTGCAAGAGGCAGCTGATCAATGTTTCTCTCTCATCGATGTTTCTAGATCTCTATCCCTCTCCCTTCCTCTCTGTAAAAAATCAATAAAATATATTTTTAAAAAAAGAACCTTTAGGGTACTAAAGGTCAAAATTACTAGTCGTATAATATTATTTTCCCTTAGAAATATTTATCAAAGGCTTAGTCATATGTTCCCATGGTATATTAAAATTTATTTCATTTGCAAGAATTTGTTTTAGGAGCAGTTTGAGGAAATCTGCTTTTGTTAATTCACATTTTTGTTTTAATTTGATAACTTTTTAAAGATATCTGCTGAATGGTGGGGGTAGAGCTATGTTACCTGATATCTAGCTTAAAAGTCAAATCCTAAAAGAGATAACCTACTTCTCCAAATGCTTAACATATCTAAGAATGGCTTGAACTCAAATGACATAATGTAACCTAGAAATGGATGGAGATCATAGCACAGAAAGTAAATTTGGTTCTGTTACTTATTTTATTTTATTTTATTTTATTTTATTTTATATAAACCAAGAAGCTGTGTGAATGCGAGAAAGTCACTAAATTTCTCTGGGTTTTCATTTCCTTAGCTGTGAAGTGAAGAGATTAGACTAGAGATGCTCTCTCAGAGAACTAAATTTTATGAGGTTTCTTCATGTGGAATCTGTGTAGGTGACCAAGTAGGCTGACATGAATATTGATTTTGAAAATATCAACACAAGAAAGTCTGGAACTACTGGCTGACTACTTTCTTTGTGCTGCTACATTACATCCTTCCACTGACTAATACATAGGGAAAACGTCTGAGAGGAATAGTAAATGGCACCTTGATTATAGAGCCCTGGCAACTCTGGAGGATCAAGGTTCGCTGAAGGTATGAAATTATATAGCCCTGCCCATTTCCTCCAAGTATGTTCAAAAAAGTATTGGTTCCCATGGGCACTTCCATGCCATGCTGGTAAAGATATAATCAGTGCTTGCTTTATTTCTGGAGATGATTTGGGCAATACATATCAGAATGTATACAAATCAGAATACTCTATCCCAGCAACCTCTGTTGTAAGAAATTTGACCTAAGATGATAACCACACAGGTATGAAGAGCTCCACACTAAGACTGTTCATGACAGTGAGTTTCACAATGTGAAAAATAGGGAACAATCTATATGAAATGAATACTCTAAGCGGCCATTAAAAATGATGATGTAAGGGCAATGGAAAAATGTGGACAGCATCTTATTAATTGTAAGAAGGAAATTAAAGACCAGTATGCCTAATATAACACATAAAAATTTGTGAAATTGTGTGTGTGTGCACATATGCATGTAAATGCATTGGTAGGTGGTTTTTAATTCTTTATTGGGTCTTTTATGTACCACTAGAATTTTTTAGAATCAATATATATTACTATTTCAAAAACAATAAAATGAATAAAGAATAATTTTGGCTCCTGATCATCTGCAAGTGAATATAGAATATCACCTGGATAACAGCCATGTCAGATCATGGCTAAGTTGTGAAATATTATAATTTGGAGTGACTCTTTTTTTAAGAAATATTTTTGGTATCAGGAATTGCAATGTCTAAAACTGAGTTTAAGTGTTTGTTTCATTATCATAACTGAAGGATTTCCCTTTATTTCTGGCTTAAAATCCTGAATTTCAATAACTATCAGCCCGGCCTGCTCTCAGGGGATGTTTGACTGCTGTGGAGGCGGGAGAGGCTCCGTGAGCCTGGCTTCTGGCTGAGCGGTGCTCCCCCTGTGGGAGCACACTGACCACCAGGGGCACTTCCTGCATTGAGTGTCTACCCCCAGCCGTCAGTGCACCTCATAGCGACCATTCGTTCTGCCATTTGGTTGATTTGCATATTAGCCTTTTATTATATAGGATGTTAATATACTATATGTTAATACTGTTAGCTTTGAACAGATTTTGTTGTTAAGATTTTTAAAGCTAATATATTTTGTCTTTTCTTGAATATCCCTGTGGAATACTTTTTTTTGCCTGTTCAACATTTGAACTTACTCTTCACTTTATGAATCTCTGTAGAAAATAAGAAAAAAAAACTTGCCTTGTAAAAGCCAATCATGTGAGATACTTGCTTTCCCAGCATCCTCTGAGCTAAGGCACAGCCTCCACCATCAGAAACTCCTGCATCAGACTTTAACAACTAGGCAGAAACAGTGGTGACGGCTACATGGGCAAGTTTTAGGGAGCTAACGTGCCCATTGCGCAGATGTTGCATCTTGAGCTCAGTGGTGGCAGCCGTAAGTCATTTCTTTATCAGCCTAGTTCTAAGGATCCTTTGGAGTGTTATTTCTGGAAGTTAAGCTTTGAGTTGGCTTTCCAGATCCCCCAATGATTGTTTGAGCTACTGGGAATACTCGTAATAAATTTATTTTCTTCTGAGTTATCCAGTCAGCTTGTAACTGAGTACTCTTCCCAAAACACTCCTGTTTCTCTACTTCCCATCACCAAATGTACACTCACGCCTGCATCTCTGCCTTTTCTCAGACACCCTGGAGGATGGGTGGCCTCCTCTCTTCAAGGAGAAGAAAGTGCTATAGATACCACCAGCCACCATCTTAAAGACTTGGCTTCTCGAATCATGCCCTCTTCTAGCTGCTTTATCAATCTCATACTTTTCACTGGGTCTTTCCCTTCCACATTCAGACAAGGTCATGCATCTTCCATCTTTAAAGATGTCTTGCCCTCACCCGTACTTGCAAGTAACTAAGTCTCTGGCGCTTTAATTGCCAGACATCCTAAAAGGGTTGTCTGTGCACATTGCTTCCGCATCCTCACCTGAGTCATTCTCCGAATCTTTCCCTTACGGTTTCAGTTCTCATCCTTCCACTGGCGCACATTGTGCCACGGTCTCCAGCAACCGAATGCCATGCAATCTAACTCATGTAACTCAACCTCCTAGTCTTCCCTCTTTCTTGAAACAGTTTCCTTCCTCTTGGATTGTTTGCACCCTGCCTTGGTTTTCTCTCTTTCAGAGAGGCCGTTTCTTCCTAGTCCCCTTTGTTGGTTTGCTTTTAATTGACCTCTCTCGTCTCAGTCCCAGGTGCTTGTCTTTCCCATACTTTTCCCGGAAATAGTGTGATCTATTTTCATGGCTTGAAATGTCACTTGTACACTAAATGTAAACCTTTTGCACTGGTCAGGTTTAATCTTGTCCCTCATCATTTTATGGCCACCAGTGATGTTCTATGAAATCCCCATTCCCCCGTGTGGATTTGAATTCCTTGGTCATCTTTATCTGAGCGCTTTCAAATATCAAAGGATTACTGACATGTTGTGATAAATATTTTGCCTAGTTGGTCTTTTACTTCTTTCAGTAAGTTTTGAAGGGTGTTGTAAAAAATATCTTCAGCCTTCTATTAATACAATAATAGTAATTTATGAGGTCAAGGACATACATAATTTAAGGTTATCAAATAAAACTACTAATTTAAGCAAGTAAACAAATATTCTAGAGCTTGAGAAGGCACAACGTATCCCCCAAATTATTGGAATTTGTCTTTTGGATGCATTCAGTGAATTTCCAAATAATTTCTAATATCTTCATGTCTTTGCCATCTGAGGATGAATTCCATGTCAAATATTGTCAAAAATTACACAGACCCAAGTCTGGCAAGTAAGATGCATCACCAATCTGTGCAATACCATTTTGGGTGAAAAGCATGAAAATCTATTTGGCTAGAAATGCAGTTATAACTTTTTGAAGTTCCATAATAGTATAATGCTTTGACACCAATGGGCACTGGTTTGAGCCAGAAAGTAAACTGAGAATGCAGGGGTTACAGCTGACTTGGGGTGCAGTGTTATTCAGGGGTCCCAGCAATGATGCAGCACGCAGGACCTCGCTCTCCATGTCTAAGCTCTGTTTTCTCTGCATTCACTCAGACTTTCTGTGGTGGTGAGACAGCTGTAGGAGCTCCAGCCTTCCGTCTTTTCTGGACCAAGTGCCATAGAATAAAAAGTCCAGATTATCTTCCCAGTTGTCCCCCAAGGTTTTCTTGGCTCTGACTCTGTCAGGTTCCTGAATGTGATGCTCTGATAAGCAAGGCTGGAGTCAAATGCTTGCTCTTCTTGCACTGAGTCATTTTTCTAGACTAAGAACAGTACTTTCTCTTCCTACAGAGGAAAATCAATGGGCTATTGCTAGGGAAGAGAGAGTGGATGTTGGTATAGCTAAATAATAGCAAGTGTTCACCACAACTAGACACACACATGCAAACACACATTCACACACACCATACCTGCCAGGCTAAGTGTCAACTCAAAACCATAGGATCGAGTCCCAATTCTGCCACCAAAATGAAATTGCAGTATAGTGGGACATTGGACCCTTGATGCAGCAAGTTCTACCCCTGACTACCTGTTTGACTTTGGTTATGGCATTGTATATGCCTCCGTTTCCTTATCTATGAAATGGGGAGAACAGTGACACCTACCTCACAGAGTGTTTGTTCAGATTAAATGAATTCACATATATGTGAAGTAGTTAGAACAGAGCCTAGCACGTAGGAAGCCTTGTATAGTGTTAGTCATTATTATTATTTAGGTATGGCCTTGAGCACTGCTTCAATTTCTTCATTTGTAAAATTAGAGAAGGGGGCTACATTGTAATAGAAAGTCAATGTACCATAATTCTATGCTTTCATAAGCATGTGGATGGTTCTTATCCTCAAATAGTCTTTCCTAAGGAGTCTTTGAAGCAGGAGACCTGAAATGCATCGCAGGGATTGAATTTAACCATGACCTTACCCTGGCTAGGTAGCTCAATTGGTTAGAATGTTGTCCCAATATACCAAGGTTGCAGGTTCAATCCCTGGTCAGGGCTCCTACAAGAATCAACCAATGAATGCATAAATAAGTGGAACAACAAATCTCTCTCTCTCTCTCTCTCTCTCTCTCTCTCTCTCTCTCTCTCTCTCCCTCTCTCTCTCAAATCAATCAATAAAAAATTGAAATTTTTACCATGACCTTAATAGAAATTATATAGCTTTTCTATGATGATATTCTGAATGAGAAAACGCATAGAAATATAGCTAAGAAATATGTACTTGTTAGAATACCTCATCGTTATACAAAATCTCAATAAAGCAGAATGATCCTTCACTTTTACCTCTGCTCTGTCAACAGAATATCATGCTGGATATGTGATGAATCACTCAACAAAAATTCAGATTTTGTCTAATGACATTATAAGTCACAGCATAGTTTCTCACTGAGCAGTGCATACTGCATAGTAGGATAGATCATAGAGTTATCAAGTATGACTAATAGTTGGACCATTTTTAGAATGTATTTCATATATTAATCTGTACAAATTGTTCAGATGTTCCCCCACAGAATGGGTTATTTCTAGAAGGCCACTTTATGTTGATTTTCACTTTTGTGGCCTAAAGATAGAATTGGCTTTGCTCACCTAATATGAGATCAAGGTATGACATAGCATCTCTTTAAATAAAATAAGAATTGTGCTGGGACTCTGTTAGATTTTAACCTATAGCAATTGGAAACTTCTGGCATAATTAAAGCAGTAGTTGCATTCTTCAAGTGTCTTTGTGTTTGGGAGAGATAATAGGGGCTATGTTTTAATTATGTTTCCTTGTTTAAAGGGCCTCGATATATATGTGAATATCCATGTATGGTATATGTATATGTATTATATTAGGATATATACATAGTTGGATATTAACTTAAGGATCTTGCCTGGGACTTTATTTTAAAAAAAAAAGAAGTTAAAAACGTTGAGAACTGCCCTAACTGGTTTGGCTCAGTGGATAAAGTGTCGGCCTGCGGACTGAAAAGTCCCAGGTTCGATTCCAGTCAAGGACATGTACCTTGATTGGGGGCACATCCCCAGTAGGGGGTGTGCAAGAGGCAGCTGATCAATGTTTCTCTTTCATTGATGTTTCTAACTCTCTATCCCTCTCCCTTCCTCTCTGTAAAAAAATCAATAAAATATATTTTTTTTAAAATGTTGAGAACAGGTTAGGTAGCACTGTCTAAACTTACTTTAAGTCTGTGAATAATAGGGGGAAAGGTAATTAAATTCTCATTTAATAAGAAGTAATTGCAGTGAGCATGTAGTGGTCATCTGTAGTCACAGGCATGTCCCTAATCTAAAAACCTCAGCTGTCCTTGGGAAGAGTGAATAATATGGTTAGCAGTCTCAGATATTGCCAATATTTTCAACCTCTAACTTGTGGATTTCTTGGGGCCCAAGAAATTCCCCTTATCCCCAGGAGTCTTACCTTGTTTATCTTACTGACTTAATTAGCTTTGAACTAGAGTGTCCGGGCCTTTCTTTCCAGACAGAGCTATCTCTAGATTCTAGACTGGAGCAAATTGGAACAATTGCCCAGGGCTCTGCTCTGCTGGGGAAACCCAGCCAGCTGGGGCTGCTACAGTGGATGTGTGATGCTGGCTAGGGAGGAAGGAGGAGGGGTTGAGAGTAATACAATAGAGCACAATGATCAAACACAATTAGCACAGTTTGTAGAGCATCCTCTACCACCACCGTTTGCCCACCCCATGAAAAGGCAGCGACCCCAGTGCTGCTGGCACTGCGAACCACTGTACATGACCTTGCCCTCTATATCTGAATTACCTTATTCTCAACATTAGTTCATGCTTTCACCCAACTCACACTTATCAAGGTCTGCCTTTGTATCTTCATATTTGTAGTATATTATTTAGTATTTGTCATAGTCAAAGGATTGCTGTCTCTCATACATTAATGAATATAAGAATCACATGGTGTGATTAGCTTACATTCTCAGGCCCCACCGCCAGAGATGCACATTCATTACATGAGACCCATACATTTATACTTTTAAAAAAGCACCCATGCTAGTTTCAGAAGCCCTGAATTCTTAACAAGATCATAAAATCCTCAAGGTGGGGGGCATGCCACTCATGTACCACTTGGTTCCCCAACACTTAACACAGTGTCTGGTACACGATAGTTACTTAACATATATTTGTTTAACTATTGAATTATATTATAAGGACTATGTTGGACCCTAGAGTACAAGGATGATTTTATCACAAGCCATTTTGTGTTCATCAGAGTCCAGGTAGATAACTCAAGGAATACTCAAAGAAGAATTTAAAGAGAGTTTAACAAAGGATCATTGACAAGTCACAGGCAGGGTTTAGGGAGACAACAAGACATGGTGAAACATCCAGGGCCTAGCAACAGCCAGAAGCAGCTGCCCCTAGGGCTAAAATCTCAAGGCGGGAGTGGTGGGATGGGGGCCTTATTACTAGAACCTTGTGAGAGTGCACCCATAGCAGAGAGCGGGGAATAAATACCCTGACTGTCTCTCTTCCCATTCTCTGAGCTGGTGGTGTCATTAGTCAAACCCTTCAGAAACCAGATGGCAGGAGAGCCCAGGTGAGGTAGTGAACCCCCTCTCATGGCACCGAGCAGAGAGAGAATGCAGGGAATAGCTTCTTTCCAGAAGCTGGAAGCCTGCTGTCTTCTAATCAGTGTACAGTTACTGAGGAACAAAGTTGAGAGTCAAGATAGTAACTAATACTTATAACTGGATCATTTGGCCATGTCTATACACCACTCCAATGGTCTAGCTGCACGAAGGATGAATCAATTGTGTGAACACCAAGATGAAATGTTAATTAAATGGAAGCTTTCATTTCCCAGATGATCACACACTCATAAACACATGCACATGTACACACACACACACACACTCCCTCACACACTCATTTCAATGGGGTTCATGTGATATTTTGAAGTGTGACCACTGTGAGAACCTGGATAGTTTGATCTGTACCACCAGTTAAATATTAAATAAGTGTTTGATCACTTAATGTCTCCAAAAATTAATGGCTATTGGCAGATTGACTTACATTACCATGATTCACTATTTTAATGTTAAAGAATATAGAGAAAAAAACTACCATTAATGTTTAAAGAGATAATTATTTATCTCTATTGCACTTTCACGACTTTCCTAACTCACACTCTGGCTTCTAAAACTACAAATAATCCCTTTCCATCTGAAAATTCTCAGCTTTCTGCTTCATTTTTTTTATAACTCCATAATGCCTAGTATTTAGTTAACAGTCATTTAATTTGGTATTTTTAGAGCAACATGGAATTATGAACCCAAACTTAAGATAATGAGGACAATATTTCAGAGAAGGACAAACGTCTCCTCTGATATATTGCCAAAAATATGCTGCTGTGATGAAGACCACCCACAAGCTTCAACTGGCACATGATGTATCGGCCCATATGTATTAAAGAAAAAGAGAACAGAACGGAAGGAAGAAAAGGCCACATGGAGCATTTGAAACTGGGCTCAATAGTGTGTTTCTGAGTAAAACGTAGAGAGGTTGTCCCAATCTCCAAATTCAATTTAACAGATGTTATTGAGTACCTATGATTTGTTCATCTTCTGCCCTCAAGATTCTTTCAGTCTAGCACGGGGGAGGGGGGTAAGTCAACAACTTAACACTATACAAGTCACTGTGATACATTGCTACCTAGAGGAAGAAGCAATGCCCTTAGAAGCTTACTTCCTGCCTTGTTGGGGAAGGCTTCATGCAAAAGGCAGAATCTGAGTTTGACTTTAGAAGAAGAGATGTTACTTAGCTTGGAGAATTGGCTTTCAAGTAGAAGGCAGCAGAAAATAAAATACAAGACATTCTAAAGTGTCAGATGGGTCTGGCGAACGACTCCACCGGTGGGTCAGGAGAGTGGGCTGTGTGGAAGCCTGGAGTGAAGAATTAGGCCAGAAAAGTGTTTTGGACTACATTATGGGAGAACTTGAATGCCCTAAGCACTTTGGTGTTATTCTTTTGGTAGTTGGAAGTCATGGATTTTTGCCATTAGAAGTAGAATATGCAAAATGGAAATGATCTGATCTGATAGCTCAGTATAATAATGAACAGAGGGAGAGAGAGTAGAGCGATAACGCTCAGTGGGATGTCTTGGGAGAGATAATAACTTTTTAATTTGGGAAGGCTCTGTGTGGATGGAAAGAAAGGCAGTAAAAGGTACCAAATCCTTTAGAAAAGAAAACAAGGGGAAGACTAGGTAACTGATTGAATGTGGGGCGTGTGGGAGAAGGTATTGCCAAAGATGTCAAATGTCTGAGGTTTCTGGTCTGGATGACTCATACCTTCAAGACAGATAGGGTTGGTCTGTTTCCTTCCTCCTCCATGTTGTCTCTTTGTAGCCTCTTCTTCTAAAATTATGATATCAGACATATGTCATTCAAATTCACAAGTTCGATTTCTAGTGTAATATTTCAGTCTGAAATTTTGGCAAAATCAGATGTGGCGCTTGGTTATATACAACTGAGAGTTAATTGAATAGAGTTTGGAAAGTGGACGGGATGAAATAAGGGTAGAAATAAGGAGAACTTTGGAAAACACCTACTTTTCAGGGGCAGATAGTGGGTCTGGGTTAATTCAGATGTTAATGTTCTTTCTTGGTAAGAGAAGGGAAGTGAATCCAGTTATTTCCCATAGTAGTTTGGGTTGAATACATGGCACTGAGCAATACTATTTAATTCTGCTTTCAACCCAATGATAGTATATGGTTGGACGTTTATGAAGTCTATTGAAAATGCAAGAATCATTATTATTCTGGGTCTCCCTAGGCAGGGATGTGTGTGTGTGTGTGTGTGTGTGTGTGTGTGTGTGTGCGCGCGCCTGTGTGTGCCTACACCTCAGAAATTTGTTTCCTCTTTTAATTAAATGAAGCCCATGTTTGCTGGCTTTTGGGGTGGGCTGCAAGGCCCATCTGTTTAAGTAGGCAGTTGCCTGATATTGCAGGGGGGGAGGATTGGCAAGTGTAAATGTGAATTTGAATACCAGATACAGGCTATTTAAAGCTGAATTTATCTTTAATAAATTCACCCAGAGGTGTTCGGCAATAGGTAGGTTGGAAAATGGTCATAATTTGTGTGCAGACTTTTTTTTTCGGTTGCGTGGCACATGATTGAGAGAAGAAATAGAGTCAGGGAAGTTCGTGTTTGATAATGCTCTGTTTCTCTAGGTCTCACCATGCAGGAGGCAGACTCCTTCAATAATTGCTTTTAATATGCTGGAAGGCAAAATGGTCTTCCATTTCATATGATATAGTACTAACTTGAGAGCAAATAATACATAAATGTTTTCTTGCTAGTATGTGTTAAAGCAGTTGGCATTTAGGACCAAGGGTTGTCAATCTTTGAGGTTTCTGAAAGGAATTGCAATTTATGACGTGTTAGGGTAAACAGTTGGATTACATTTCTGAAATACGTGTTCCATCAGGTAAAATCATTGTGATTACAGGCACTGGAACTGTAAGTAAGTTATGTGGTAAAAGGTGGAAAATGTAAAACAAGTATGCTTTGCTTAACTACTAATCCCTCTTTGTATCTCTGCTGAATAAACTACAAGAAAAAAGGGGGGGTCAGAATGTTTAAATAATAAAATAGAAAAAATGCACTACGTAATTTTAGTAAATAATAAGCATTATACAGCTCAAGGAACTCTTTCATCAGTGGTCCAGCCGTGAAAGAATATTCCAGAATTCAAAGAATTACAAAAGATTACAAAGAAGTTCTTTTAGTTGGAAGTTATTTCTTTGTTTGCTTTTTAAAAATTTCTCTTCACTTGCCCTTTACTTGCTGATATAGCTGATAAAAGCACAGGTTGTCACTTTGACATGGAGACTCTATTGTTCAGAAACACTTTGCAAATAAAAGCAAAAAGCAGAGAATGGCTTTAAGAGCTTTGCATATGTTTGACAGCAGAAGACAATAAATGTAAATAAATCTTTACTATTTCCCCTAATTCAGTTTGTGCCATGCACATGTCAGGACTATAAACACACATCAACAAACATTTGAAAGAAAACAATATACATAACTTATTTTATATATTAAAAACAACTGTCAAACAATTATGACCTCATGTATTAGTTGGTTGTTTTGAAATATTCCTACTAGAATTAAAAAGTGCTCTGAGGGCCTTTGAGCTTATACATATTGTGTCAATCAAGAGCATATGTAATATATCTAAAGCATGAGGTAAAAATTTTCTTCATAAATTATTTCATAAATAAATAATTTGCTTGAAAAAGTTTACAAAAATATTTGTGCTTTTATTAACTGCTCTACAGATCTTTTGTGGTTCATGTAAATGAATTGATACAGACAGCATTTTGCTCAGTTGAACTCAAAATACAAAAAGGAACATGAAGAGAGTCTTCATCTCTCAGGCAAACTTCAGCAAAATTGGGTCCATGAAACTTCATTCATTAAATTTTTAAGTGAACATGAATTTGTTGGCTTCAGTACCTGAAGTGTAACTTTATCCTTTCAATTGAAGGACATAATTCACTCTCAGACCTTTGGCTTTAACATTTTATATAATGTATAATTTTGGGTACACTTAATGGTCAAATTTTGTATTATTACAGGTGGAAAAACACCAGCCATCTCAAGGGTTTTGTGCTCGCAAGAGCATGTAATTTCATTTTTTTGAACCAATTTAATCAATGCTTGTTTCACGTGAGTAAATTTACACTCTTGATGATTGGCTTACATGTGAGAGTGATGAAGAGGAAGATCACTTCCCCTTTTAAAATGTCATTTAAGTCTTGGGGAGCATAAATAGATTAGGGGACTAATCCTTGTGATATATGGTACTATTTAAACTTTGCTGCTAAGATGCTACAGCCTGAGATTTTATCAGTTAGATACCAGCTTCAGCAGTTTTAGGTGGTATTAACCCCTTAAAAACAAACCGTTTTACTATTCAGATTCATATTTCAAAATTTATTTGATCTAATATTTTTAGTTAGTCATGACTCAAGAATGTTTCCCTCAGATCCTTTTTTTCTCCTGAATAAAAATGCTTCTCACTGCGCCGTGCATATTTCCATAAATGTCGGTAAGCTAATTTATGGCTTAAAAAAGAAAATAAAGCTCTATATTTAATATATGAATACTTTTTACAGTGGAAATTGGCAGTGGACAGTATTAAATGACTCTAGTGTGAAAATATGCAGGTGGTCATTAGTAGCTGACTATGAGATTTACTGAAGATTTTGATATTAATTTTCCCTGCAAGCAGGACTATATATAAATCTTACTCTGTTCCCAAATTAATTTAAATTGATGGTCACACATGAATAACTCCATGCATATAAGCTTCATTGTCTTCTCCTTTAGGGAATATATTGTTTGCCTCATTGTGAAACTGTGTTCTGACTACTGTTTTACCTGACTAGTTTTCCTATTGCAAAAGAATTAATGCTTTTCTACTCATAGTGTCTGGGACACGATACCAAAATTCTGGAGCAAAAGGGCTACAAAAAGGAATCACAGATCTGCCTGACTAGGAATAAAGATCTTTTAAAAAAAGGCAGTAAGGTTGGCTTTTTCACTTCTGATAATAGTATGTTTCAAAATATACACTTAGCTTTTTTCTCTTAAAAGATGCAAGAATCATTTAGTGAAAAAAAATATTTTGAAGGAAATTACTTCATCTTTGGCTGACGGAGTCATGATTGTACGTACCTCTCTAAAATTCTAATTTTAATCATTTTGCAGTTTGGAGAAGGAAGGATGTTTCTTCTTTTAGCACAAAATTAGTTTAAACTGATTTTCACTAGAGGAAAAACATGCCACTTAAAGTCACCCAACTGAAGAAAATGAAGTCCAAACTCCCAAGAGATATTTACTGAGTTTTTAACACCTACTATACTTTGGATCCTGTCATGGTACTCCTATGCATTGTTGGTTTTTAGAAATTAAAAAAGAAAGAAAGAAAGAAAAGGAAAAAAAAAACCCACCTGGCTCAATTCAGTAACTTATTTTGAGAGAATTTCACTTAACAATGAGAGTATTTGGAGATGTGAAGTAGTAAAAAGAATGGCATGCTTAATTCAGTGTTCCTTGTCTGCTACTATAACTCCAAAGAGCTTCAGGTACTCATCTTGCAGCACTTGGGTCATGTTCCCATTTTCTCTATTTTGTGGTACCCCATGTAAGCACCCACAGAGCTTGCTAGAGTCCCCCCCAGCCCACAAAACCATAGCAACCTCAGTCCGCACTTCTCCAACTCAGGACAGAGTTCAAGTTCTCAGCCTCACTGGCCATCAAATGCATGGGAAACGCAGACCACCGACGAGGTGCCCTAAGACTTCTTCATGCCCCAGAAAAAGGGCGGGGGAGGGGCGGCGCGCGCGCGCACACGCGCGCACACACACACACACACACACACGCACTCACACACACACAAATCCTGCGTCGCTTAATTGGGAGGGAGAAGGCAAAGTAACACCCAAAAGGTAAAAGCACTTTTGGAGTTCTTTGGACGGT
>NW_005871065.1:4533555-4562468 GCF_000147115.1 Myotis lucifugus | reverse complement strand
GGAGCCGCTCGGCCGGCCGGGCACCGCGCTGCGAGTGCTGCGCCCGCGCGTGTGCGCGCAAAATGTGGGCGATCGCGAGCGGGGAGCCCTGGGAATTAAAAGTGACTTTCTTTGAAAAAAAAAAAAAAAAAAAAGCAGCGGAGGGAGAGTGTGCAGAAAGCCAAGCGCAGGCTTCTCGGGTTTCACATGCATTTTCTTTCTTCCTTTTTTTGCGCGTGTGATTTCTTTCTTTCTTCTCTTCTGCTCTCTTTCCCCCTCCCTTCCTCTCCTCCTTTTGGTGGGTCGGAGGCATCTGAGCCTTAGAAACGAGCGACTTCCAACTGCAGTAGCCCCTGGAGTCAGGAGGGTCAAGTTCAGCCGCCGGGGAGGAGGAAAAACAAATCCCCATTTGCCAAAAAAAGAAGTTTCGGGCCGGTGCCCCCTCCCCCTCGCAGCCCCACTCCCCCTCGCTGTCTCTCTCTGGCTGATTTTAATTCTCTCCTACCGGGCGCAGCGGAGGAGCTGGAGGTGGCTGGACCCGAGGGGCCGCTGCCGCCGCCGCCGCCGCCGCCGCTGCAAGTTTTCTGGGGGCTCCTGACAAGCGGGGAGCACACTAGGCACCAGCATGCAGAGTAGTAAGTTGGGCGAACTCGGGAGGGTCGGGAGGGGCCTTCGTGCGGTCCCCAGAGTAGGAAAACAGCACCGGACTGGCGTTGGCTGGGGAAGAGTTTGCAAAGCCAGGCTCCAAACTTTTTTCCCTTCCAGGCCCAGCTGGGCTGGAGGAGGAGGCTGGTCGCATCCCCTGATGCACCCGCCTGTGCGCGGCTCAGGGCGGCTCGGCCGAGGGGTCGGTGCCCCGCGGTGCCATGTGGCAGGGCCTTGCAGCCCGGGCGCTTCCGTCGGGGCCGAGGCAGGGGCAGACTTCCTCTGCGGGTGCGGATGATGCGCCATGTGTCTCGGGTCAGCGGACACTGGCCGGTGATTACACGCCTGACAGCGGTGGGACAGCCCGGCGGACGGGCGCTGCACCTCCTGTCTAGTTCCTGTTTGGGTTCTAGAGGAACGCACCGTGCAAAGGCCAAGGCAAACACCACCGCCCCCCTCCCCCCAAAACTCCAGGGATTGCAGGACCCCGTGAATAATTTGAGGGTGAGGCGGAGGTGGGAGTTGTTTGAAGTGCAGAGCTGTTTTTGTGGCTTGGGGAAGCTTTTTTTTTTTTTTTTTGGTTTTGTTTTGTTAGTACCTGTGTGAGATGGTGGTGTTTCCCCCCAACCCCTGGGAAGTCAGTCGCAGTTTTATGGCCCGAAGACTCTAAAGCGATTTAAGTTAGAGGGCGAGAAAGACTGGTGGGTTTCGGGGGGGGAGAAACTTGGGCTTATTAAATTTCAGGTCTTGCTTTACTTCCTCCTGTCTTTTTAGGCCTCATAATTGATAACTAGGCAAGTTTTTGAGTCAGAGCGATGGATCTTTAATGATGAACCCAAAGTATGATAGGATATTCATCCTTGCCCTATTTTGGACAATCACGGCGAGACTTTTCAGGGAGGTAAGTGAAGTGAGAAGCTTGAGCGGGAGAAGTGAAATCGCAGAGAAGTTAGGCCGATTCCTGATTCATTGCACTTCTCTGGAGTCATTGAACTTTTGTAAACGCACCAGGTGAACAGGAAAGGGTCTGGGAGGGAGACTCAGTGCAAAGGGAAAACCCAGAGAGGGCCCGAGACAAAAATTACACAGAAGCGATCACTCTAGGCCTGGTTGTTGGCTCACATGGGATTGCTCACAGCAAAAAAAATTAAAATAGGAATCTTCTAGCAGGTCTTCAAAGTCCTTCAGCTCTTTCAGTGCAAACCTATGGATCTTGCTGGCATCGTGTTTCCACGTTGCTGCTGGTTTTAGGAAAAGTTGATCATTTCGAAAAGGCTGCCAGAGTTAAAAATGCAAGGGGCAGCGAAGGAAAGTAACGCGCCGCAGCCAGTTCTTGACGTGGACAAAATGAGAATGAAAGTTTCTGCACTCCCTGTTGTCAAGTTTCTTACAGGCTGCTCATTTGCTGAGAACACTTTCTCAGATATTCCACCAGTTAGTGTAAAAAAGCCAACCAGCTCTGAAATGGTGTGGGCTTTTTTTTTTTCTCCTTCCCCCAAGTATGCCAGGGTTGTGAATAAATACAGGGTTTGTATGGGAAGATGAAGCATTTCCTGTAAGTTGTGATGCTGACAGGACAGTCTGGAAATGATACCAACGTTTTGAGGATTTTTTTTTTTTACCTTTAAGTGAAAGTTTATTAATGGCATGCTTAATCTTAACAAGTCAAAAACGTCGTTCTTAGAGCTTCCCCCTCCTCAGATGGTTAAACTTTCCTTTAAGGTTATGCCCTGGGATGAAACGTGTCTAGGTTCAATGTAATATACAGGGCCTCTAACGTGCTGACGTTTGACGATTATTTCTGGATATTAATAATGTGAAAAGGAAGCGTCTGAGGGGAAATATAATTGAATTGCCAACATTCTGATTTGATTTCTCTAAAGGTGAGGCTTCTCGAAGCTTCAGTAGTACTCTGTTGGCAAAGTATTCTTTCCCACCCATGAGCTGATGTGTGCGGCTCACCGATATATCTGTTGTATGTTAGGATATATGTGTGTAGAATACTTTCCCGCACATAATAATCACTAAATCTGAGACTCTCCAAGTAAATAGTGGAACATAACAAGTTCTTTACAAAAAAGTTTGTCACCCCTTTGGATTCTAGACGCTGTGAGGGTCTCTGCTGCTATTTTGATGATGTCCTTTGTGTCTTCAAGGTAACGTTAACTGTAAGGAGAAAAGCGTCCTAGGAGCTGAGAAGTCTGAGTTGATTTTAGACCTCAGCATTTTGGCGATAATATTTTAAGTGATTTTGTAAAAATTTTGCTTAAAAACAGGCTAGACTCTCTATCAGTGTGCTAATCTTAAGTGTGGTCCATATGCCCCTACCATATTTTCAGTATTATTTTTACTTTTCTTTTAAGTCATATTGCTTCTGAGTTGACTCTGATTTCCGCAGTGTAGGTCTCTCACGTACACATAAGGAAATCTTCATTCATCAGGAAAACCTTCAAAACAGGGAAATGAATGCAGCTGTGGGAAAGCTGCTTTTAAGATCCTAGTATCTCAATGATGTTTCTATTATATTATCATTATTATTATTTTTATTATGTGTGTGTGTGTGTGTGTGTGTGTGTGTGTGTGTAGAGAGAGAGAGAGAGAGGGAGAGAGAGAAATACCACAATTTGTATTTATTGATCTGCATATTTCTATGAAGAATGCCAAAAGGTGTTAAGTTTTAATAAACTGCTGTCTTACCTTCTTTGTTGAAGTAAATCAACATTACTGAAAGTTTTAAAAGAACTTGTAGCAAATTGTTTTTGAGCTAGAGCTTTATTTTGAATTTAAAATGAGCACAAATATTGGTAACTGGCCTTTAAATGTTTTCCACAATACAAATATATAAAATTTATTTTTTGTTACTTTACTATCCCTCTAATAGCCAACAATACTATAACAATGCTATGCTATTGTGTGTAAAACAAAATAGACTTTTTAAAAAGTTATGCACCGGTGTTTATCGTCAGTTTCAAGGGAAAATCATTATTTTTGAAATAAGTGATGCACTTAAAATAAAATGACGTGCACATTAAGACATATTCTTATTAAGATAGTCTCTGGTGTGTAAAATGAAGCCATTCATTCAACAGACTGACAACTTTCCACTTGGTATTTGCCTTTGCTTAATTTAGTTTCCGCAGGACAGTGAGTGTGGTAGTCTGCATCTGTTTTTGGCAGGCAAAGAAAACTATAAACTCTGACGGTTCTGTCCCAAATAGTGCAGCTCACAAGTTACAATCAATTTGATAAAAGCAGCCAAGTTTTATGGACTTGCTTTCTGTTGATCATCCTCGGTGAAGCGTTCAGGTAACTGAGGTTTCTTTCTCTCTCCCTTTTGCTGGTTATACCTGCGAATGCCATCTATAACTAATTCTGAGTCTTGTTTACTCCTTTCTCGTATTTATTTCTTATTGAAATTTGGAGAAATTCATGGCAGCATATCGAGACTTGGTTTTACCTTCCGATAGCTACATTCCTCTTTTAATATCCTACAGAAAGAAGTGGATTTTTTTTGTTTCTATAATCGTAATGATTTATGGAATTGTAGGGTCCCCCTTAGATAAAATATGAAGGAACTCTTCTAGGCTTTGCCAAGTAGAAATTTAATCTGCTTTTCGAAGGGTACTTGTAATTCTTACGTAGAGAGGGGTCTAATGCACTTTGTGATCATTTACGTTGAAAAAATTGAGCAGAGTTTTGGTAGTTATCAAAATTATGTATCTCCTAAAAAACTTAAACCAGTGGGTTAAAGTAAATATGCTAAAATGCCAAGTGTTGTTTTATACTACTGTTCAGTAGCAACCAGGGCTGCTGAGGGAATAGCCACTTTAAAAAATTTGTCCTGGAGTAGAAGTGGGTCTTAAGCCGTTTGTTTATTTGTGTAGGATATTTGATTAATTATATAGGGCCCTTGCAATGTCTTCAGGGTTGATCTTATGGTCATCTTTAGGCTTGTCCTATCACCCCGTGGTCCTCTGATCCCTGGGAATGGAGTTTGTTGGTCTTTGGTTTGGTTCTCTGATGGCTATAATAATGTAGAACTTGATTTAAGTTAGAAAGAGAACTTATAGAGTTAAGGAAACCTCACTGAATTTGAAGAAGAATCTGTGATAAAAATAATTTAAGTTGTTAAGAGTTAGAGGAAGAAATCTGACTGGTCACTTAGCAATGCCTACTTTTTGTCATCCTACTTTTTTTTTCTCAAGAGCACAAATACAAGTAGCAAAACAAAGATGAAATTATCTATGTATTTCCAATTTGAAGCATCATTGGAAATCATTTTATGATTGAGAGCTATGATTGAAATACCCATAACATCCAGACGCTTCAAAGAAGACATGAAGGCTACGCTTTTTCGTTCCTAAGTATGTTTCATTAAAAATAAGAGAAAACTTTTAATTTTTAAATATTTTCTAGCTCTTTAAAAACCTGCAGTAAATACTTTACAAGTGGCTAGACACCTTCCCTGGTGGTTTAGTTTATACAAGCAGGAAACTTTCTCTCCTACTCTTTCTCTCTTTCTTGTTTTCTTTAAACCAACTGACGTAATGCCAAACTTTGCTTTAAAAGAACAGACAGAAGTAATTGGTAGCTTTTAACTTTTAATAATGTTCTGGATTGGTTTTAGTGGCCAAAATGCCATTTAAAAAAAAAAAGTTCAAGTAAGAACGGGCTTGTGGCCTGAGGAAGAAAGGCTCTGTTGATGTAGTTATTTTTATTCTTGTTTTTCAATCTGTTATTAAAAATCTTTCCTGCTGAACACTGCCGGATTTCTCCAATCGCTCTCTGTGATGGCTGGTGCATTTCAGGTTACCGTAACTTAAACAGTTTTGGGGTTTTGGGGAGAAGTGGGTATTTGTGTTGCGTTATTTCTTTTTTATTTGAAAAAGAACATTTGTTTTTGTTTCAACCGAGATGAATTAATTAAGATTATCAATGGCGACAGGTCAATGAATATGTTTATATAAAGAACGCTACACCTGTTAGCAAGAGCCTGAACTGTGGAGGTTTAATTGTGGCATTAATCATTTTTATGTGCAGAGGAAGGAAAATAGATGAAACTTTACCAAAATATATTTTGAGAGGGAAAGCGTTCATTTTAAGGGTCAGTTTGTTTCTGCTGGCGGTTTTTTTTTTCCTCTCTCCCAATTTTAGTTGATCATTCTTTAACCCTATTAATTACACAGTGTTTTTAAGTTTCCATTTTTTCCCCATAGTTATCTTCTCTCTTCCTGATCTTGCGCAGGCGAACAGAACTTTCTCCAGTTAGGAGACATCTTGGTGATGTTGATTGACATCAGGGCAACTTCAGAAGCTGGCAAGTGGGACAGTCTTGCAGGAGGGCAGAGAGATTTGTGCCAGTGTTCCCTTCCTTGGGGAAAGACACTCCACCCAGAGATGGGGCCCTCGCCCCACTTGATGGGCCAGGACTGAGCAACATTACTGATGTGAATTGTTCCTAAGGTTGAAATCTTATGGTTACTTGTCTGGGACTTGGCTTTTAACCCCAAATTTGTTCTGAGATTTTTTTTTTCAAACCGCGTATTTTAGAAATAACACATACTGAAAATTAGGCATCACCTTGATACCTTAAAATGCCTTTTAAGACATTTATAATGGTCATAAAAACCACGCCACATATTTAGGGAAGTTGAGGTGTTCTCTCGTAGAAATCTGACAGTTTTGATTTACCTTTATGTGTTTCTCAGTTTTTCTTGTGAGGACTGTAGACTTGAGTTCAAATCAGAGGCATTCTTTCTTTGCTAATTACTTCTTTCCTTAAGGAGTTGTCAGGAAAATCTTTAGAAACTTAAGCTTAAGTTGTTTGCATCAGAGTGTCTTCAAGTAAGTCTTCCTTTATTTTATTTTTTCCCCCAAGTTTTCAATCCTAAATTTGAAGTTATGGGGTTCTCTGTTAATACATTTTTATTTAATGAATGTTGGCTTATTCAAAACTGAGGGGACAGTAATAAAGTTTAGCAAGAAGGAAAAAAAAAAGGGAGGAGGAGGTGTTCAGAGCTGCCATCCTTTAATATCAGCAGTCTGTTTACTGTTCAGAGGCGGGGAGGGGTTGGAGAGGCTTTGTGGAAGATGATAGAAAAAAAAATCCATCAATTGCGCATATGATCCCCTCCCCTTAAGGTTTACTTAAACAATATGTTTCAGTTTTGCCTCAAACCACTCGGCACCACTTCTGCTCCAAGAATCCACCACTATCTTGGATCCTGAGCCATTGAGGATGACACTTTCTGTTATAGAATGAACTGCAGTATTGTTTGAACAAAGGTAACATTTTGATTTGTGCAATTTTGGGGCGGTAGGATATCTACAATATGAGAGGAAATCTAGCAGTGTGAATGCCTGCAAGTGCTTGAAGTATTCACAATAGCTATTCTGTGTTTAAATTATTACTGCTCCGTGTGCATGCTATTGTATGTGTGTGCTATGCATGTAATGTATATGGACTGATACTATGAAGGAACACCTTGATAGTGGAGTCTTAATATGCTGAGCCATTCACTCTGCTCTTTGAACATGAATCTTTTAAGGAGATAGATGACCTACTTTATAAATTCTAGAAGTTTGAAATGAGTATGGAGTTTAACAGTAATGAAGCCATTACTATCACAATACTAATATCACCTCCGAATTTACTAAGAAATTTAAGAAATGACAGAAAACTATAAATCAAAATGCTACCATTCAGCATATTTTAAGATAATGTTTCCAAAGTCCCATTTTTGTCGAGAGTAGCAGTTAAGTGATGGTGCTGTTTCTGAATATATCCTTTTATGGGACAGCACTTTACAGTTTACAATTCTGTCATCTCAAAACGTTATGTAGAAATAATATAGAACATGTAAAGACTCCATACTGTGACCATACCATTTTCCCCTAGGGTGATGGATTCTGTGCGTCACCCAATTGTGATGCTGTTTGCCAGGCTTGTAATACTGGTTTTGAGGGTTGCTGTATGTCCTATTTCATCAGGCAACGCAATACAACAACTTTGGTATCTAGGTAATTGACACAGTCAAAATAGGCTCTGGAAAATGTTCCAAATACTTTTAAGTAAGTCAGAAGTTAACTTATATATTCAATTTATTTAAGACTTGAATAAACAAATGACTCATTGTCAGCTCTTTAAGCCTTCTATAGTAGTGTTAAAAGGAAATATTCAAGTGTCCATAATTTATTTTGTTTCTTTTTTCCTTTATGTGAAGGGAGCATGGTTCATTTATTTGCATTTATAATTGTTTCATCTGTTAATTACTTTGCATTCATGGTAGTGAGTAGCATAGTATTGTAAAGAATAATAAGCATATTCATATTATCGAATGTATATGTCTCAAGTCTTAAAAAAGCATTAACATTATTTTATTAAATTGAGTATAATAATAAGCAGGAATGGACCCAGTGTAGGATGATAGATACAACACAATTGCTATTTAGACAATAAATATATTTTAGCTGTTGAAAAAAGAAGAGATAAAAGAGATTTTGCTTTAGAGCTTTTTTATTTGTTATATCTGAACAGAATTTATGAAACTTACAAATCAAAACATTTATATTATAATGTGCTTCTTGATTAGATTCTACAATATAGCTTTCAGTGAATTCTTGTGAATCACTATTTTGATTTCTCCTTATAGAAGTATCTATTATGTCTGAGATCAGATACATCTATAAATACCGGTAGTGTGAATATATGCGGTAGAAATTTGTTTGTGGAATCTCAATTTCTCTATTACATGATACACTTCATGTGCAAAGGCATCAAGCATTACTAATCTAGTTTTAGCTTTATTTTTCTCTGAGCTATGCACAAGTGCAGCATATGAATTTGTGGCTTCATATTAATTTAGTGTGTACATGAACGTGCACGTATCTGAAGTCTCACTCATATAGAATATAGAATGTTTCTGCATTACAGGCACTGAATGGAATTTTAACATATTACCTATTTTTTGAAATGACTTTAGTCTTTAATTAATTACTGATTTAGAGGTTAATTTAATTATAATTTTGGTTCTGAAATGACAGCAAGCTTGGCAAAACACATTAAAAACCAAGTTCTACTTGTGACTTCTCTGTGATCTCATTATCCACACAGCATCCTTAGCTCTGAAAAATGTAGAAATAAATACAACAGCCTGTTTTACTCTCAATACTATGAAGTAATCCCAACTATATGCAAGTTCCTAAAAGAGAGTTTGATATTTGGTTCTGCTTTACTTTTTGATGCCATTAAATATTTTTGAAAGAGAATCTAGCTCACTTTAACTTTTAAAAATGCCATTCAACTGGTGGAAGTTAAGAATGATCATATATATTAATTGGAATCAAGGCCCATGTTATTAAATTTCCTCAAATATTAGTATAATTGTTAAATGATGAATAATTCTTTATTATTTTTAGATACACCTTTGAGATCTTTTAAAATCATGTGTTTCTGTATTTGGTGGCTGAATTTTTGTGTTAATAAATCAATTTAAATTATAAATTGAAAAAACAAATGATTATGTTTAATACTGTCTTTAAGTTACTCTTTTTAAAAATTATTGCAAGTGTTGCTCCTCAATTATGCAAACTTAGATAAGTTTTAGAAAACAACTTAGGTACAAGTGGCCAACGCAATTACATATCCAAGTAATAAGTAGCATGAAACAGTATTTTCTGTAAATGTATATGCAAAGAGTAAAAGATGTTTCTCCTTTATTTTTAGAGTGAATTTGCATTACATTCATTGGATATAAAATGTGGTCAATTACTGTAAAAAAAAAGTCACTATCATCTAAACCTAAATTACAATGAACAGTTTATTTTACTCTCTATCTCATCACTGTTTATTTTACCTTTAAATGTCCCGTTCTTAAGACAATTTATGTTTTTGGAAGAGTGCCCTAGTGACTTACTTTTTACTTTTTCTTTGTACTTGATAAGCTTCCAGCAAGAAAGCTGCCACTCATAAAATTTTAGGCCAATACTAAGAATCATAATGTACACATTTCACGTGCAAATATGTGTTCATGATCTTGCACGTTCACTTTGTCAAACATTTAACTCTTTGGTGTTACACTTTTGTACACACCTGCCCTGTAACTTTTTCCTCCAAGAATAGTTCAGCATATCATTGTTCACGTTTAATGATGTCTACATGCTATGGACACTTCTTGAATACTTCGATATATCAGTGATAATAATAGAAATTTGAAAATGAGACCAATAACGATGACAAATAGACACTAGGAGGTTAGGTATGAGTGTAAACAGGTTTTCATCCTCTTTGTTTTTCCCATTTTGGGTTCCTATATAAAAAGAGAGAGAGCTGAAGAAAAGGGGACTTGCATACTGTACACTCCATGATAACGTAAGGAACTATTGCTGTATCTAGCTTCATTTATTTGTATATTTTTGACATAGGAAACTTTTGACCTCTTTGCCTGGGGTTCGTGGGGATTTCAGATAAACCCCATTGGGGTCACACTCATCAGTTCCGGCTTTGTGTGACAGAAAGCATTCTCTAGCTTCTGGGGCGCTCCTTTGCTGTTTCCCTTCAGGAGTGGAAGTCCCGTAAGTTAATTTGGCGTTTGAAAGCACAACTCGAATTTTCCCTTTTTGAAAAGCCTCTGGCTGGTTTTCAGAGTAAGCAGAGATCACGGGCAGCGTGATGTCGTTCGTTTCAGGATGCTAAGGGAAATAATGCCGAGCCCAAGCATGCTTCCTTTGGATCATTCTGCCATGCTTTATGACCATTTTTTTTCTTTCCTTCTTTTTTTTTCTCTTTGGGAATCTAATATTTCAGTTTTTGGAGAAATAAGTATTTCTTCTTTGAGTGGAAAAAAGTGCTAGCTGTGGGGTTTCTTGCCTACATTTCTTTATAATATTTATTTTGGGGGCAGTATAAGAAGAGGAAAGGCATACACTGTAAAATAATTTCACTTATTGATTTGTTGCGAGCAGGCCTTTACCATCCTATTTGTCTGAGGAAATGCATTGAATGAAATTAAAGAAAGTTGTGGTATAATTTTGAAACAATTGTAAGCACCAACTGACAGATTTCTGGCAAAAAGATTAAGACAATTTTAGTTCCTCAGTGCTGCTACCAAACTCTGTAGTCCAAGTTTATAAATATGTATCTGACAAGTTGATCACGGATGATGCTTGAAATGCATGTGTCTTGGTTCAGGGAAGAGAGTACTTACATTAGTCTCACCGTCAGTATGCTTTATTTAGATTTGCAAGAAATAGAATGCCAACTATCCTGTTATCAGCCCTTAGGGGTCTTTAGTCAAGAGTTTTATTGTTTATGGTAGCTTATATCCAATAACATCAAGCACTGGCAGCTTAACATATTTGTACGTTGAGCCCTAGCAAAGTTCAATAAGTGCTTGTATATATTTCCACCACGATTTAGGGAGTAATGTACTAGAGTAGTAGCCATCTGCTAAGGATGATTCTGAGGTTTGGAATTTGTAGCTGATTTGGGGGAGCCACGGCATAAATGTAATAACAGGTAGAAATATTCAGAGCAATCACCTTTTATAAAAGTTAGTTCTGTCTTTCACATCTAGGAAAATATACCAGTGAATGTTTGCGTTTTGTATGTTTTGTCTCCACGCAGAGGAAACTGACAGTTTTATGTTTTAAGTGCCGAAGGTTGTTCTTGGCTAAACAGTCCCTGAGTTAATCACTGGGATGTTAACTTGAATTTTTGTCTTTAAAAGTTTTCAAATTTGAAAACGAAATATGCTCCCATTATTTCCAAATTGACATCCTGCATTCTGGATTGGTTTTTAGAGAAATGTTTTCCAAATTCTCTTGGATTGCTTGAAGTCCATTGATTTTGAAATAATTTAGTTTCGTGTTTTTTTAAGCTTTTCAGAAGGGAGAGGAAAAACTTCATCGTTTTAGGGTTTTCTTATTACAGAATCCTTGTTATTTTCCATAGGATGCAAATTAATTTTGCATTAATTTTGTATTTTTTCTTTTGCGTTATCTTTTTAGAAACTCATTTGAACTATCAAATTGAGAGGTCATTGATTTCATTTCTCTTTCCATAGCTTCCTATGATAAGATATTTTGGTCATTTCTAAGGATTCACTACGGAGAAATTCTTTTTTATTTTAATTGAATACTTTTATTTTTACTTCAAAAATTGGTGTTTGAGAATCATATATTTATTCTTTTAGGTAATTGCAAAAATTCTGAATGGTGTAAAATAACATGACATCTAGTTATTTCTCCTTTGCGTCTTAGGCAGTTTGTATCTCAAAATGCAATTGAAGGAAAAAGAAAAAAAAATATTGTAACCACCTTTGACATCAATTAGGGTATTCCTGTGGAATTTTCCAAAAGTAATAGGAAAATATCAAACACCGTGAATGCACAGGGTTAAAAGTAAATCTGTATATACACTGAAGACTTTAATCTGACATGTCTGAGTGTAAAGGTGTTTTTAGTGTAAAGATTTTCTCTGCTTTTGCCTGTATTTTATTTTGTGCAAACGACTGCTTAAAATGATTGGCATCCTTAAATTATAGTATGTGTAAAACAAATAAGGCTGCAGCTATGAAGAAGCAGCAGCTCTGCACACTGGCCTTAAAGCCTGTTTACAAATATTTTTGTTCGGAATAAATGCATAGGGCCCTGGAGAAATAGATACAAAATTGCAAGCTTAGTATCCCTAACACATCACCCACGCTATTCACTGAAGGTGGAATTGACTCGAGAGAACGCCTAGTTCGCACTCCTAGAGGAGTGTATTTAACAGTATTTTGGTGTCTCCACTGGTAGAAATGTGGACATTTCAACCAAACACGCCCTCCTTTGGTCCTTATGATGTCAGGATGCCAAAAGTTGGATCCAGTGTAATCAAAACCACGTTGCACAATTAGGCTAATGTGGTGATTTCAAATCATGTTAAATGTGCTATTTCAAAAGGATAATTTTAGAAAATTTACCTATTTGGAATCTAATGGAAGAGCTGGGACAAAGTTTTTAGATTTAATTCAAAGCTTCTAGATACAGATAATGAATAAAAAAGTTCCCCAGATTGTTTCTTCTTTTCGTAATCTAGGGTTTATTGGCATAAACAGCGTTGTAGAAATAATTTGACAAAAGATGGTCATGTGAAAATATGAGCAAACTTTCTGAGCCCAATAATATGTGTTCTTTTTTTCATTAAGTTACGTCAATAAAAACGTGGACAAAGGAAATAAACAGATGGATAAAAATTTAATCACCTATTTGAGCTCAGATTGAGAGTGTGAGAGCATGTTCTTAGTTCTGTGCCTGTGCTCTGAAACCTGGCCCCCATCTGCTTTGCTGATGGGCACATAGTTCATCATATGTGTGTGAACGTATAATGCCCTGCTTCCCACATACATGAGGGAATAATGGATCTAGACTTTTGAATCTTTTAAATACATATATACATATATATATTTTGGTTGTTGTGGAAACATAGATCCTGGCCAATAAAACACTTCTTTTCTCGGTGGCCGAACTTGCCTTGAATGGTCTGTTGAAAATCTGCTGTTCAAGTTTAGGTTTTGTGTCTCTTTAATTCGGGTGTAATTCAGAGCGACCATAAGGATCATGCTTTCTTTTGAATGATAGACGGGACATGAACTACTATCCATTCTAGCGGAATCATCTTGTTTTACAAAGGAGAAAACTGAAGATTAAGGGAATTTCCCGTGATCATATAGCTACTTAGATCAAGGACTGAACTTGAACCTGTGTCTGGTCACCATCCTCATTTGTACATAAAACACTAGACAGCTTTGATGTCTGTTGAGGAAATCTGCCTAACGTTTGCAATTCATTAATTTTCGTTTTTCCTTTTGTAGATAGATACGAGAATGGAATTAGAATATAGTATGAGCAGGGAGTTGATCGTATAGTAAAGCAGTTGGTATATTCGTAATATTTCTCTATCATTACCTTATGAAGAAAGGGGAATCAAATTTTAGACATTATCCTGGAAGGTTAAAAGTTACTGCAGAAAATCTAGGCTTACTGTTTCTCTCAAACACTTGAGTGATAGAACCTTCTTTGGAATATCCAGTTGGTACTGAAGAATTGTTTATAAAATTGTTATTAATAAGAGGTTAGTTTGCATTGGTCTTCTCCCCTTAGCTTAAACTACCTCCAACATTTATCTATTTTGAGACCAATTAAAAAAGTGGTCCATTTGAATTAAGGATTTTTTATCTTCCAAGAAACTGGACTTCTTTTTATTTATAACAGCCATAAGTCCCTTAGTTGTTTGAAAACTATAGACAGCATCTGTGAGATTAGGCCTGAATGTGCAATTAATTATTAAAATGTGGTTGAAAAATTATTTGTGGCATTTTACATAAACTCAGCATTTATAGAAACAAATTAACAGAGAATAAAAAAGGAACCTCATTTATTTTAAATGCCTTTTTTCTTAATCCTGTCTTTTGAGTGATACATTTCAGCCTAAATGTAGTGAAAAATTTTAAAATATAAATTTAATGCCTTTTTTTTTTTAGAATTTCTGTAACGTCCCATATTTTATCTGTGACCTCGCTATACATGATGGATGCAGTTAACGTTTCTTTATTGGTTATAGTTAAGCTCATTTAAATCATTTACTTTGTTGTATTGGAAAAAAACAGGAAAAAATTTTCTTCTTAGATATCTGAGGTATTTTACTTGTTTCTTGTGTTTGTTTTTTTCTCTTCATTTTTCCAGTGCTGATGGTTATATTGTATAGTGTAAAGGGTTAAGGCAACTCCCCCCATCAGTGAAATTTACAGTTTACAACCCTGGATGCTACTGTCATTTCCTTTTTGCTTTAAAGGATCGTGGTAGATTCCACACAGAAAGATGTTGGACCAAGACACTTTCCACACTCTTTCAAGTCAGCCCCAGAAGTGGCTTTGGAGGAGGTGGGTCAGACCTTAGAAATGGGCTGGTTTGGTCCAGGGTTTGATATGAACCCACTCCATGTTGAGTTGCAAGGTGGCCTTTTATGTGTCTGGGTTTTCCACTGTTTGTATGTGATCCGGAGGACAGGCTTGTTTTTAATTTGGTTGTGTTGTTTTATTAATGTTGCTTTAGGTGAAAACCTGTTACAAGTGGCTGTGAGTAGTTATTCCTTCAAAATGAAACAGTTTGCTTGGGGAAAATAATCATATTCAGTCAGTTAGAAATAATCAATGAAATCAGAGAGTAATGGGGTGATTATTAACATTTAAAAGCAATTCTTCTAACATAGGTTAAGGGACCATTTTAACTATTATGCTGGTCATCTCACATAAAATCTCTTTCTGTGTGTAGTAAGCATATTGTACAGAGAAAGGCTAAAACCTCCTATTATTCTTATTACATAACCATCTAGGAATTATTTCCAGCTCTTCTGCTGGCTTTTATCTCTTTATATAGTTGATTTTTTTAAACCCTGACTGTGGTTATAATTTAATACCCAATGTAAACCTGATAGAACCATAGGAGATGCTATGAATGTCTAATTTGCCCTAATTTTTCTTAATTTATTTCGAATTTATTTTCCTAAATAAATTATTGGTGTCTCCCCCAATATACAGACACTTTCTTTTTCTTCTTTTAATTTAGGAGATTGGAACCTAACCACGTACTTTTGGCATTGAGGACCAAAGTGAGTTTAAAGTGGCTCTCACTCTGGGCTTGGTTGATCAGAATATACTTTTTGTTGTTGTTGTTGACTTGCAGGTCCAATCCAGAAAAGTTTGAAATAAGATATTTTTGTATTTTATTTTTTCCTGCCATTTATTAAGGGACTTGCTTTCGTGATACATGAGTGTGCATTTAATTTTCTTTTGCTCCCCCTTAATCACAACTCTGCTAATATATTCCCTTACTTTTGGTAAACCTCTTCTCACATATTCTTTTTTATATTTTATATCTCGTTTTATGCTTGTTCTCATGGCACATGTTTGTGAGCAAAGACTATCCTGGATGTTTTGTAGAGGGTAGTTAAATGGCATTTATCATCCAATTGTAGTTACTTATGGAGCATTATTGGAATCTAGGAAAAATACAATTGTGATTCTGTCGCTAATAGATGGCTACTGAAGCTGATTGATAGATTCGGGTTTAAGCACTGGAATGATTTTAGGTAACAATTGAAAAATATTGAATATATCTCCTTTGACAGTTTAGAAAAATACAAGGTAAAACAAAACAAAAGGCTACTTTTTATTTATTTCCAGATGGATTTCATCTTGTACTTGGCATGGCACAAAGTCAAAATGTTGCTCTTTGAGATTTATTAATTAGAATGTTCCTAAGCCAGATATGGAATGTGGTCTATTTTTTTCTTCAGATAAAAGATAAACCTACTCAGAAATAAAAATAAACCCAGAGTGGGGAAAATATTGAAAGCTGGAATCTGGGTTTCTTTTCATGTACATCTTCATTTTTCAGCGACGTGGATGCTTGCCAAGGCTCCTCCATTTATTGACACTGCTGTATTGAGGATACCAGAGGCCTCATGGTAGCCAAGCCCAATTGTCTTTCCATCTGACTGCATTTCTTAAATGTATTGGATGCTGCCAGCCATTTTCTTGGGTATCTCTCCTGGCTGGGCTTCTGGAGCACTGGGTTCCTGCCATACGTGTTCTGATCTGCCCTTGACTTTCCTCTTCATCTCTACACTTTTCATTGAGGATTATATGCTTTTAGTTTTGGATCTGAATGAAAGAAACCCAGCACATTCACCTCTAAACCTAACTTGGATTCTGAGTTCCAATGTCAGTGGTCTTCAAATGCCATAGGTATCCTATATAATAAAAGGCTAATATGCATATCAACTGAACGGTGGAATGACCAATCGCTAGGATGCTCACTGATCACCAGGGGGCAGATGCTCAATGCAGGAGCTGCCCTCTGGTGGTCAGTGTGCTCCCACAGGGGGAGCACTGCTCATCCAGAAGCCTGGTGGACGGGGAATGGGCCTAAGCCAGCAGTTGGACATCCCCCGAGGGCTCCTGGACTGCGAGAGGGCGCAGGTTGGGCTGAGGGACACCCCCTCCCCTCGCCCAGTGCACGAGTTTCAAGCACCGGGCCTCTAGTTTTTTTATAAGTTTGTTTATCATCATTAGCTCTGCTCCCAATTGATCAGTTCCGTCTGTACCACACCATGTGTTCTATCCTCAAAGTGTTACTTAGTCCCAGAATATTCCCAAACCATCCTGTGTTCATGTTTTTTCCTTTAGGAAATACCTTTTATCTAACCTTAACTATAGGAATTCTATCTATTCCTCAGATGTTGGCTTTCATATTTCTTCTTTTTTTTATCCTCACCTGAGGATATGTTTATTGATTTTAGAGAGAAAGGAAGGGGGGTGGGGGAGAGAAGAAAACATCTATCGGTTGGTTGCCTCTCCTATACGCCCCAACCAGCACCCACAACCTAGGTATGTGCCCTGACCAGAAATTGAACGCTCAACCTTTTGGTGCATGGGATGATGCTTCAACCAACTGAGCCACCTGGGCAGGCCATGTATTTCTTCTTTTGAAAGCCTTTCCATTTCCTTTAGTTTTAAACACCCCCTGCCTTGGTCTCCCCTTGTCAGTTTGAGGAGAGGAAGAACATACTCAACTCAATTTTGTTCTCTTTACAATGCCTTGGATATGGTGGTTTCTCAAAAGCATTGCATTAAATTGGCACATGGGGGAAGAATGCTTTGTCCAGAAGCGTCTAAGACTTTTAGGTGCTGAGAAAATTGTGAAATTGTATCGTCAGGTTTCAGAGATGAGAAGGGTTATCTGATGTTGACTATTTGCCCTGATGTATTTTTCCTGAGGTATAATACTGCTGGCTGTGACTTAACACGGTGTATTTTGAAAGGTGCTTTCAAATTCTGTCTTTTATTGATTAATATCACTGAACCAAGTGTGACAGTGTCAGTGAAACTGAGGCAGAGGGAGGCCTGAATACATTTGCAAACTATAGAGAAGTGAAAACCCATAGTGCCTTGGTGTGCTTTACCGATATTGCATCTGAGGTTCTACAAAGTAATCAAAGATGCCAGGTGATAAATGATACAGCCTTAAAACATGAAGGATGACAATGTTAGGCTCCGAGGTCATGAGTCGGAAATGTGTAGTTTTAACTTCTTTGTGTTGGGTATTTGTCGGCCCAAATGTGTTGTGATGTTTGAGACAGTGGCTTATGTATTGGCTTCCCGATGAAAGTTACCTGTAAGCGATCCACTGCTTGGGCGCTGAGGGAACAAGGTTGATTTAGACCTTCAGAAGTTCGAACAAGGATATTGATGAATAGGGTTTGTCAGGAGCTGAGCACAGAACTGTAAGTAATGCGGCTTTGGGATGCCCAGGCTTATGGCATCCCCTTCACTCTATTTAATACCCAGGGCTCCTTGCAAGATGGTCAGTAAAGTGATAACTGAATAATAGCTGCTGAGACATTTCTCACGTTGGAACAAGAATGCCTGAGACTTCTTTGAATGTTTTAGCAATCACTTTTAATTTCATCTGAAAAGTGAAGGAACAATTTTGACTTTGGTTTTAAAGACCATATCCTTGGTCTTCTCTCTGTAGTTTTTTTTTAACTAAAAATATTCCCTTAATCTGAGAATTGGGAAGTCCCTTTATTTAATATATGAATCAGTTAAGCACTTAAATATTTAAAACAGCTCTGAAGGATTATTATGCATTTCCAAATCTGTATGGACACAGAACTATGAAGAATAAATAAAGAAGATTTATTTAATGAATTTCTTTACTTCTATGACAGTTCATTCCTTCTAAGGCTCACATTTTTCTATTTCTCCCTTAATAATAAAACATTCCTAAGCTTTCTAGAAGCCTTAGCTAATTGCATTGATAAACATACTTTCCTGTTTCACCTTATGTCTGTCACCAACTTTAAAAATCCTTCCAAGGAGACCCTTGGATGTTTAAAAGTAATATCTGCCTGAACTTTACAAACTATTTAATTGACAGTAGACAGAGTTTCATGGACGAGAACAGTCTAGTTAATCAGCAGGGTTGTTTTTTTTTTTTTAAATCCTCTGTACTTTTCCACAACTGAAGGAAGGGGTGCATACTTCTGGTTGAAAGTGAGTAAGTGAAATTTAGTCCTGCTGTTCTGGTCGTCTTGGTGGCTTAGCAATCTCTTCATTGCAGTTTCATAATCCCTGACATGACTCTCCAGCTCTCATGTCTGCTCAGTGCAGAAATAGAGGAAGGAAATGTATGTTTGGGCTCCATGAACACGTTCCTTATCAGACTGTAGGAGGAGCGGGCGCTGTGGAAGACGCCTCTCTTCCCCAGCTGGACAGCATGTGCACGGGGCTAGTTTCCTGTCTCCTGAAGCTGCCTGGTGCCCTTTAATGATGGGAAGGAGCACATTTATGCATATGTCGCTCGTCGTGTTTTCACTTGTGAACACCAGGGAGCAGAGGGCATGCAAACTTTGCCCAGAGGCTGGACACAGTTTGCATAGACATGAGGGAGCGGCATGTAGCGACAGCACACTGATTTGGTCCAGGCCTACCTAGCCCTGATTCCCAAGTAGAAGTGAGAGCGGTCTCAGGCCCCCGGTGAACCAGGCTGGCAGGGGACAGGCTGCCTGCTGCTCAAGAGGCCAGCCCTCTACCTGGGGCCACCTTCACATGGCGATCGTGGCTCCCATTTTTGGAGCCACTCTGCTAAGTCTGTTTGAACAGGACCGCCTTCATCCTCATTTCTCAGGGAAGTTTTAATGCATTGCCTGGGGCTGCGGCAGGTAGCGACAGCAGAATCAGGATTTGAACCCAGGCAGTCTGGCTGGAGTGCTAAGGCTTGGTGAGCGCTTCTCCTTTCTTTCTCATCAGGGGCGAGCGGGTTTCGAGTTGCTGTGTGTACCAGGGGTTCCCAAACGAGGCGGCTTTCATATCAGCATGTTCCAGGCTTTCTTCTTTGGCCCTCATCTACCTTTCTTCATCGTCAGCGATAAAGCCATCACCTTTATATACGGGGCATTTAAAAACCTGGCTATAGTAATAATTCACATTCAACTTGTGTTTTTTCCATAGAGATGGCTGCAATCTCCTGGTTAAAAAAAAAATCGTATTTAGTCTAAGTAACTGCCTCTTCTTGGCTCCGTTACAGTAAAAAGGCTGCGATCAGCAAACTCCTGGAGGGGGACGTTGTTGAATGACAAGGAGATGTGGTACTGCCCCTCTAATCCTCAGGACTTTGTGTTTCTTAAATTGTTTGCCCTCCTGGGTAACTCCTGGGCCAACGGGGCCTTGACAAGTGTGGCTTCTGTGTGTAACACAAACTTTTTATGTTGGAAAGGTTGGTTTGGGTCAGACATAAAAAACAGCCAACCAACTAAAAAGAAAAACAGAGAAACAACACCCTTTGTCATCTGCCTTTTTGTCTCTGTTGGGTTTTTTTTTAAAAAGGAATTTATATTTTATGAATAAGCTATAAAGACCCAGCGTGTTTGGGGGTGAGTATAATCACAGAACTAAAAGCCAAGAGTAAAATAGCTTTTTTTTGTTGTTTCCTTTGATTTTTTTTTAAGGAGAAATAAAAAAATCAGAACCGCAGATGAGTAGCAGAAATAGGATTCCATTCCGTTTTCACTGCTTCCCCAGAAGCCGCGGAGTGAGTCTTTGGTTGCCCTGCAAGGAGGCTGCTGGCTGCTGGCTGGCCGGCCGGGCGCCTTTGCAGCTGCAGGCGGCAGAGCTGTGTGTGTCGGGGTGTTCGCCGGCGCAGGCATCGGGGCCTGCAGCAGCCACCACGCGCGCTGCACACCCGGCTGTGGGCGTGTTGTCGCAGGAAGTCCTGCGGAAGCGGCGGTGCACGCTGGCTCCCCCTGCACCCCGCGGGCGGGCGGGCTGGTGCGCGCCCGGCTCCCGGCCCCGCTCGCCTCCCGGGCTCCCGGGCTCCCTCCCTGCGCCTGCCCGCGGGGTCAGCTGCCTCCAGCCGGCCTGCTGCGCTCGCCTTGCCCTCCACCTGCATCTCCCGCCTCCCAGCCCTTCTCCCCACTTCATTCCTGTGCCCTCCCTCCACGCTCCGGCCTCTGGTCTTGTCTTCTCCCTTGCTTCCTCTTGCTCGGCTGTCTCTTTCTTTGATTTGATGCTCACATTTCATTTCCCCCTGCGGATCCCAACATGGGCTTATCAGCACTCACTCCTCTTCAGATCTCAGGAGTCACCTGGGACCCCTGTGGGCAACGTGTAGACACAGTCCTCAGTGGAGATCATGGAAGTTCTAGTTTTTCATGCCGGTAATAAAAAATGTGTTGTTAGTCTTTTAGTCAGTCACATACCTTTTGAGAGTTTTCCTAGAGCTGTTTAAACCGGTATTTCTGACAATTTGAAGTGCATTTATTTATGCCAACATAGATGGGCCTATTGTGTCTCCTGCATTCTCAATCAGAAAGCTCTGAATAAAATAAACATGAGAAAGACATATGCACCAAATCACAGTTTATATAATAATGTAGTAGTCTCTTATCAGTACAGGAAGCCTTTTTGGAGTGGCTGAAGCTTCTGTTATGTTTTGGTGATCTAGGAATTGAGGCCTTTCCATTTTTCTTAAATTTTAAGACAGTTGCTCTGCATGGATCCTGATCAAATTTTATCCCTCTACCTTATCGAGTTTATTTTTAAGTTAATTATATTTAAGGCTAAGGTTTTTTACACCTTTTGTATTCATTTCTTTTTCTGGAAGCTCTTATTATTAAGGCCGTATCATGATACGTCAGTATTTTTAGTAGAGCTGCTTTTAAATTCCTTACTATCAGAGATATTTAGCAAGGAAATGAACTTTATTGAGTCATATAATTTATATCCAGGTGCTTCGTTTTTACCTTGAAAAATTCAGTATGCCTGATGTAAAGAAAATAGTTGAGATAGAGCTAAATGCAAGGGTCCATTTTAACTTATGGCTGACGGCGTTTATATATTGATGCCTTAGTTAATTTTAAAATTAAAAAAAGAAGAGGGACATTTCTATCCTTTTTTACTTCATAACATTAACTTCTAGTATTGCTAACTGTGGGGAGAATTTAGAAAGCCTTTTTGGAGTGGCTGAGGCTTTGTTTGTTAAATTGATTTCATAAGACTATAGGACTGGAAATGTTTTATTAAATATATGAAATGGTTTAATAAGTAAATCTTTTTAAAGTAATATGCTGAAAAGAAAATGATTTTATGATTAAAAACAAAAACAGTACTAAACCAATTAGTAAGCACTGCTCTGTCCTCAAACTTTTTGACTAAATGATCACCCTATGAAAACAAAGATACTCAAGTCCCAGTCCCAGGAACACTGGTTCTAATGTACACACGAAGATTGAGTCCACCATCTATGTTTATTGTTGGAGTTCAGAGGCTTCTTAGTACTTCAGTGGTCATAAATGCACCTCATAATATTTTTCAACCTTTTTGTTTTGTTTTGATTTTGCATTTTCCAATCACTTGCGCACTTTGACCTCTTTCCAAGCTTATTTGTTTTCCAAATATGTGTAGTACAAAATAAAATAAAGGGGTTCCAGCCATCCCCTTGCCTTCTGGGACATGTGATCGTATGAAATAGGCTAGTGTCCAGTTGTGTTTAGAAGTTCAATAGGTGGTGGCTATGTTTTCCTATCTGTGGTGTGGCTTTGTTAGAATAAAATCAGAATTAGAGTAAGTCTCTACTTTCTCTAGTTGACAGCGTCCCCAGCTAGGCTGTGAGTAATACTGCCTGGGAACAGGCTGTGGGAGGAGAATCAATTTAAATTATATATGTAAAACAGGTTTGGTGCATGCCAGAGGGCTGTGAGAATATTTTTTTTGTTTGTTAATCCTCACCTGAGGATATTTTTTCCATTGCTCTTCAGAGAGAGAAGAAGAGAGGGAGGGCGGGGGAGGAAGAGAGAAGCATTGATGTGAGAGAGAAATGTAGACTGGTTGCCTCTGGGGGAGGGAACTCACATCCCAGGTACATGCCTTTGACTGGGAATCGAACCTGTGACCCTTGGTGCACAGGCTAGCCCAGTGGTCGGCAAACTCATTAGTCAACAGAGCCAAATATCAACAGTACAACGATTGAAATTTCTTTTGAGAGCCAAATTTTTTAAACTTAAACTATATAGGTAGGTACATTGTTATTAACTTAATTAGGGTACTCCTAAGGCTTAGGAAGAGCCACACTCAAGGGGCCAAAGAGCCGCATGTGGCTCGAGAGCCGCAGTTTGCCGACCACGGGGCTAGCGCTAGACCAAGGCTCTACCACTGAGCCATACCAGCCAGGGCTCTTTCTGACTATAATAATAATAATTGTCTTATTTTTAATCTTTTTAATTTTAATATATCACTAACTATGGGAATACTCATTTCGACTGTTCAAAATGGTGTTTCTTAGGCCTTCTTTTATTTTTAAATTTAAAATATACAGTATTTAGGATATATACAGAGTGAATTATAGAGAAGAGTGGCATCAGTTATTCCAAAAGACCAGCTGGCATCGTTTTCTTGGAAGAATACGTGCCTTAATTCATCAGTTCTGATGTTTGGATTTCTGTTGTACAAATTTTGGTGTTGTTCAAGGCTGCTCTGAATTGTTAAAGTTACTAAAAGACATGTTTTGGGGGTATTTTTTTTCACATCATTTATTTGTGACTTATTCTTTGGGTTATTAATGACCCATGCCTTCATTTTTATTTTAAATTGTATTTGTATTAGTACTTCATTTTAATACAGGACGTTTCTTAAAACGTAACTTTCTGAAAGCCAGAGATTTCCCATCATAGCTTACTTTTTGTATTAATCTCATAAAATTTCTTCTTCTCCCATATGAGTCTTACAAAATTCCCCTTCAGAATTCATCGTTGCATTATTTGTCAATAGGTTGTGGTAACTTTGTCAGAATGCATCAGACCCTTTCCTGAGTAGTATCTCACAGATAATATTGAGTTATTCTCTCTGGACATTTCAGAATGTATTTTTTTTTCATATATGGGATATGTGCCACATGATTATAAGCACTCTGTGAATAAAAATGATTTGTTACCACTGAGGTCACTCAGTTTTTCCGCAGGAGAATAATAAATAGTCATGTGATTTCATAGCCTCTGTAGATTGTGGTGTATGGTACAGTGATTCCGAGGCGTCACTTGCAACCACATGTCCTAGATTTCCGAGTTAAGTGTGTGTGTGTGTGTGTGTGTGTGTGTGTATTTTTTCCCTTTGCCAGAAGTAAGCAGGCTTTTTAACATCAGAGATAAAATATTATTTATTTACAAAATATGTCTGTTAAAGAAATAACAAAATGATTAAAATTAATAAGTTGGGTTTTTTTTAAGATTAGAAGCCCAAACTATTTTCCTAACAGTGACACATGAGATGTCATTCATATTTTCTAGGGGAATTTACGGCAGACCGTTGGAATTACTTTTGATTTGATAAAAAAGAGGTCACTATTGACAAGAGTACTAGTACTAAATTTTTGCTGGCAAATGCTGCTGTGGAATTATACTTGGGAACAAAATTCACAAGCTCCATAACTAAGGGCTTGCAGTGCATTGATGAGAAGACTAGAATTTCTCTCTTTATGCAAGTATTCAAATAATGGAGGAAGTTCCAGAAATCACCCAAGAATTTCCAAAAATGAGACTTTCAGAGGGCCTGAGTGATACTGATTTTCTGAAAACTTCTTTATCATTTAAACACAGTTCCCTGTTTACTTTGTCAGTAATGAGTCAGTAGTTTTATATCTGTATTTGTATTGTATTTATGGGTATACATGCATATAGTATTTGATACTAAGTATGCATACTTAAAAATACTCCTATTCCTTAGACTTTGGAAATTAAGTAAACTGAAAATGAGCTTTACCTCTCTCCATATCACAGTTGTGTTCCAATATAGATTTTCAGTAACTGGAAGTCATTTCTATATTCTGGTAATTTGATAACCCATTTTGAAATGCATTTGTGAGCTCATTGTAATTCCATGTGCCTCTAATGAAAGGCATGTGAAGGTATGGATTGAAAGAATGAACTGTGGTTGGTCCCTACAGAGAACCTGCTGCCCCTTTTGGGCAATCTTTAATCCAGAACCCACGAGTGTATTTGCTATAGCAGAGTTTTCCAAAATTTAAATGATGTCACATTTGAAAGCGATGCCAAGAAACAATGTGGCAGTTTCTAAATTTTGTGAAGCTAAAATCCCTGGTTACAAGAACGAGTACATGTCACAGATGAGTAGTTAGTAATGACTTCAGTTTAGCAGGAAAAGAGCAATTCCCATATGCTGATTCTAGTCTCATAACAAAGAATGTTATAGAAAGATTGCACAGTATTTAACAAGCTGTGAGTTAATGTGACAGTGTCATTGGATCTAGTTCCAGAAGGAGAATCGCTTTACCATATTTCTTCAGAAATATTTTAAGTTGTACAGAAAACTTGCTGCAAATAAATCCAGACTGTTCCCACTGCACCCCATCCCCCAAGTTAGGCAGTAATATTGAGTTTAGTTAAATTGCCCAAGACTGCCTGAGCTTAAGTACCTGGATAAATCAATAAGTCTCATTGTCCGACTCTGAACCTCAGCCACTTGCCTCCTGAAGAAAGGAGAGTGGGTATGAACAAAAGAGCTATTACCTCTTGCACCTTAAGAATCCAGTACAGCAGTTTACCGCTCATGGGATCCACTCCCAGTTTGAACATAGAGTCCATCCGTTAACATTTATGGGCACGTTAGAAGTCAAGAAGGTGAAGTGAAGTTATATCGCTTTCAAACCTTTGGAACATGTACTGTAGACAATCTTTGATACGATAGATTCGTTATCAACAATTCATTTCCATGGCCTTTCCCAGAAACTTGGTCTCTTATGAAAATTCATACTGGCACTATGATATCCTTGCTGCTATGAACTCTAATAAACTGGTGGATTTCATTATGAACGATAGGCTTGACTATGTCCCTTTAAAGCTTAGAAATTGATGCTCATCATTTTGCTGTTGCAAAGAATTTGAGAGGTATGGGACGGGAAGAGCTGGGGAGTGGAGAGAGAGTTTATTTTCTTCAGTGATTTAGAAAAACATGTATATTATTTTCTTTTCTTTATTGATTAAGGTATTACATATGTGTCCTTATCCCCCCATTGCCTCCCCACCCCCCCACTCATGCCCTCACCACCCTGGTGTCTGTGTCCATTGGTTAGGCTTATATGCATGCATACAAGACCTTTGGTTGATCTCTCCCCCTTACTCCCACCCTCCCCTGCCTTCCCTCTGAGGTTTGACGCTCTGTATAGTCTCCATCATGAAAAAAAGAGAACCTTTTTCAAATTCAGATAATATTGTTTTATTATTTCACTAATGAGGCTGTCTCTCTTTTTTCATTTAACATGGATAGTTGGAAACTAGGAGAGGGATGCACATAAAATTAACAATTCATCATGAATTTTTACAAAATGCCTTTTATAAAGGTTATTGTTCTCTCTAAAAGCAATTATAAAGTCAATAATTAAATGAGATGCAAATATGATTATATTTAAATCATATTTCCCAATCTTACTGATACTTATAACATTCCCTGGTAACAGACTGTGGAACTAAGAAGTTAAGGGCTTGTCGTTTGTTAAAAGACACAATGCTTTTGTATCCCATCCTTTCATCATGAAGTGACATAGACATGTGCTGCCACTCAGTGATTTACACTGTACTTTTAAGTATAAAAATTATTTAAGAGAAACATTGATTTAAACAGAAAATTCAGTGACTCTTTCAAAAAATGAAGTATGGTCCAATTCACTTTTTTTTTCTATGCAACAATGTTTGTCTGCCTTATAGCAATTTTGAATTTACCTGTTCACGAAGTACCTGTTGCTCCCAATAATTGCTGGTAGCTGGATGTCCTTCTTCATTCGACATATAGAGAGTACTCAGTCCGTGTGCTGCTGCTGCAAACGCATCGTCTATTGGGGAAGGATGTGGAGTATACCAACCATTATAGTCACTGCCTTTTACAATCTAGTCCAATGTCTGTTGTCTTATGCATTGAATTTGTATCCTCGTCTCTTTTCATTCCTTCTAGAAAATAACTTTGTAAAGTAGACAAGTTATACTTATTTTTATAATAAATTAAGACAATACAGATAATTTCAAAGAGGATAAAGACCTGGCCATCACCATTCTTGCTTTTGGTTTATACGCTTCTGTGGTCCTTTTAGTGTGTGTGTAACTGTGTGTGTGTCTGTGTTAAGTTTGTGCATTTCTCTTATTTACTCTGTCTAACCTAGAATAAAAAAGGGGCCGTTTTGCCAGGTGTTGCTTTTGGAAGTACAAGGAGATCTCTGCCCACAACTTTTGGCAAGAACTATTATCTCAAATTTGAGAGCTGTGCCAGGTTTTTTGGCTAAAAATGCTGTTGGCTTGAGCCTAAAGGTACCTTCATGGCCTTACCACAAGTCCTCAGGTCAGCCCGTTCTAGTCTTTGTGCTCATGTCGTAGGTTCTCTGCTGCAGAGCCTTAGAGTAATTGTTCTGGATGGGCACAGAGAAGATGAACTTTTGCCGAAAAATGACCTGATTTTGGAGTTCTCCTGCTTTAAAAGCAAATACCATCAGGATGGGGGGAACTGGGAGACTTGAATAGTTTCCAGGAAGTAGTACTTTAAAATGGAATCTTAGATGAACATTTAGTACCTAAATATGAGGTCTGCCAAGTTTTTCTCTGTATAGATCCGGCTGGAAATAAAGGAGAGTGTTGTGTTGAGGTCTTCTTAGTTTATTTTACTTTATTTATTTTTTTAATATTTGAGATAATTTAATAACATGTCGATAGGTAGATAGATAGATATAGATATAATCAGTCAAATTCCATTAGTTGAATGGTATTTTTTAAAATTAAAGTGAGCTATATTCTTTGTTTTTTATTGTGATTTTGTAAAAAAGTTCTCAATTACAGTTTACAGTCACTATTACTCTGTATTAGGTTCAGAGATATAGCATAGTGGTTATACAAAGATACTTTACAAAATGATCTCCCTGATGTTTCAAGTACCCCATACATAGTTAATAGGCCATTACTGACTATATTACTTGTGCTGTAATTTACATCCCTGTGACTATTCTGTAACAGTTTGTACTTCTTAATCCCTCACCTTCTCTGGCCATTATTTTAACTACTGATTTACATGGATCCAAATGTACTAGTTGGATTATCAATGAGTTTTCCACCCAGTTCTGAGTGAGCTCCCAATTGGACTAGAAAGATCTGGGATCATTTTGGAAGGCTTGCTTTTAAGTTACTTTGGAAAACTCCTTAAAATGCTGTAGGTCTAGAACTTAAGAACTTAAAAGGTGGGAGCGATTAGGATCGACAGGGCTAAGATAAATCAGCAAGTATGAGCAAGAAACAAACCAATGGGTGTTAAATAGCTAAGTACTTTGATTAACTCTTTTTGTCTTTTCAATAAGCTTCACTAACCGTATTTTACTAAACTTCAATAAGTTCACTCCCTAAATATTTACTAAACAGCACCTACTCATTTATAGGTACTTTACTTGAGAATATCAATATGAATGACCACAGGGGGAACACTATCCAGGCAGGAACATAAATACTGAAGGAGATAAATAGAACGTTAATAAATGTAACTCCAATTTAAACTACCAAAGATACAGTCACACATAAATGTCTAAATAATCCAGTATCATTAATAATCCAGAATCAAGGCCCATGTATTAAATTTTCTCATAAATGTATCTCCGTAACCTTATCTTTTCATCTGAACTTGTAAGATATTCCTGAATTTTAAAAAAATATATATTTTATTGATTTTTTACAGAGAGGAAGGGAGAGGGATAGACTATTATAAACATCGATCAGCTGCCTCCTGCACACTCCCTACTGGGTATGTGCCCGCAACCAAGGTACATGCCCTTGACCGGAATCAAACCTGGGACCCTTGAGTCCGCAGGCCGACGCTCTATCCATTGAGCCAAACCGGTTAGGGCTTCCTGAATTTTTAAAACAATTCTCCTTTCATTTACGATCAGAGTTGAAGCAGTTGCTTTTTTAAGGATATATGGCATCCTTCATTTTTCACCTTTCCTCGTGTACACTTCACATCACCTCTAGTTTAGTTTTCTAATTCTATTAGAAACTTAAAGTGGGTTCCTGTTTCTACAAGTGCTCCAGCTTCATCAACTGGGATTCAAGATTCTAACTTTAATTAAACTTTACAACCATATACGTGATAACCCAGATATCGACGCATGCATGTATGATTAAGTAGTAACACCATTCTATACATTTCAGG
>NW_005871065.1:4503521-4533455 GCF_000147115.1 Myotis lucifugus | reverse complement strand
CATTAGCATTTATTTGATCTTCCCCCTCCCCTCAGATTTGTCACTGTCCCTTGACATATGTTTTATACTGGAGAGCAACCCTTTGTTTCTCTTACTCCTGTTTACTTCAACGTAGTTTTTATTCTTTCTCAACTTTTTTTTTCTTCTCATTTCTAATTTCTCCCTCAGGATCATCTCCACTATCAGCTCCCTAAAAGTTTCCAATGCTGTTGATCGCATTATTCTATTATGAATTAAAGAAATTGTGGAAATAATACTTGTTAAAAATAACAGCAGACATTTAGGACTTACTGTTTGCCTTCAAGGACACTTACTGTTCTCACGGATGATTTTGGTGTGAAATCCTCTCTCATCCTGTATTGCTGAGATATTGACTGTAATCCTTATTGCTTTGACAGAGGGAGGGAGTTTCTTAGAAAGCAATAATTTCTCTTAAAATTTCTTCTCCTTTTGCTCTTCAGCAACATTGTTTTAAACATTACATGCTCAATAAACGTAACATATTGTAGGAATGCATTAATGGATTAGAAATTTTAGTACGAAGTGCCTATGCCCATATGCAGAATGTATATGTGATATCTGATGTTGCTTTGGTACTTTATTTTCCAAGCTGATGAACAAGAGTGGAAGATTTTTAAGTCATTAATAATCAGCATTCATGGCATAGTAAACAATAACCTAATTGAGAATTAAATGTGTCAGAATATGAAGCTTTTGGGAAGAGATCAATATTAAATAAATACATATATGCACATACACATTAGTATATTAATATATAAATGAATACAACTTTAGAATATAATGATTATATTTAATATTGCTTATGATAAGAAACTCCTGGACTATTGGCACTATCATGTCAGGCAGAAAAAAGTTGTGTGAAAGTCACAGACATTTCTGTAGGATAAAATATGATTGTATTTTATGTCTGCTTGTACCTTCAAAACAAATATTAAATGCCACATGAAATAGTTTCAAGAAATAATATTTCAAATTTCTCTGTTAACGTTTGTGTGTTCCTTGTTCACTTATTCTTTTAGCAGGCATGTGATAATAGAGAAGCCAAAGTCTTCAGAAATATTAACCAGGTGGAAAGTTTACCATAGATAGAATATTACTTATTAACTTACCTTTTTTATACAAGATGAGAAACAGCTATTATTATTCGTATTGTAAGATGGCATACCTTTTTACATAGATTGAGAACAACTACTTTAGATGAAGGTAGAATCTGCCACACTTCATTTACTAAACCCATCATTTATTCAGCCTTATAAGAATACTAGAGGCCCGATGCACGAAATTCGTGCAAGGGGCTCGGCCCCAGCTTCGTCCAGAAGGTCATCCAGAAGGTTGTTGGGCCATCCGGTCTAATTAACATATTATGCTTTTATTATTATAAACTAGAGGCCCCATGCACGGAATTGGTGCATGGGCAGGGTCCCTAGGCCTGGCCGGCAATCAGGGCTGATCTTTGGGGTGACTGGTGGGGCGATCTGGGGTTGGAGGAGGGGGGGGCGCTGGCCCCTGCCTTGGCTGGCCTGGGGCCTGCAGGCAGAGGTCAGCTCCTGCGTTGAGCGTCTGCCCCCTGGTGGTCATTGTGCAACCTGTCATTCTGCTGTTCAGTAGATTTGCATATTAGGCTTTTATTTTATAGGATTCAAAATTTAGGTGTGTGAATTGTCTGAGAAAAGTACAGTTTTATGCTATGTGTGTGTGTGTGTGTGTGTGTGTGTGTGTGTGTGTGTGTGTGTGTGTTTTGGCTGTTTTTCATCTATTCCATCCAGTTTTCTAAGGTAAACAGGTTACTTTATCTCCTTTCTAGTTCCAGTTTTCTTATTTGTAAAAATAGGGCTTATAGATTCCTTGCAGGCTTTAGTGAGGACTAAGTGAGAGAATTATGTGAGCCACGAAGCACATGGCTGGTGCCTAATAGGTACCAACAACAACATGTTAGTTCTCTTGTCTTAGTTTGTCTCTGTGGTCTGACTGATGTAGTGTTTCCTAGTGAGACATTTAATAACTACAGATATGTGTCTGTGCTTTGCTGCCTTCGACACCACCCCTGCCAGCAGCAGAATCAAAGACAGGGCTCTCCTCTCGTTTCCTTGTCTCCATTGTCTTTCCCTTCAGAGCACGTCTCTTGCTTTTGGTTCTTGTTTTTGCCTCCAATCTTTTTTGAATCCCTGTACCCATTCAAATCTCTTTTGCCCAGAACTCTTCATTTTTTCCATTTCTCTTCTTTCTTCTATTGCCTTGTTGCCTACTTTGGCACATCTGGGCTCTGAGTGGCCCGAGTAGTGAATGACAACACTCCATTCCATTGAATGGCTTGGTTTGCCCATCAAAAAATGGCAGCTAAAAGATTCCTTCTCCATTTATTACTCCCTGGTTCCTGAAAAGCAACTGAAAAACATCTCACTCACACACACACGCACACACACACATGCACACACATGCACACATGCACCCTCTCTTTTGCTAACACAATGCACAGATCATAACATAAGTGTGTAGCTTAGTGAATTTATTACAAAATAAATACTCTGTGTAACTCTCTCTCATGCCAACAAAGGGACACCTCTTAGGGTCCCCTCCTGTTCTGTGTTCCCTTCTCTCTCCCAGGAATTAATCACTCTCTTGATTGCTCACACTTTAGGTTAGTTTTGCTTGTTTTGAACATTACATGAATTGAAATACAGCATTCACATGTATTTAAAAATCATTCTTTTCTGTCTGATGTCTCACACTGACCATCTCATTTGTGAAATTCATTCATGTTGTTGTATTTGGTTTGCACTATAATATCCAGCTGTATGACTGTGCATTCTATTGCACAATAATATACCACAATTTTTTAATATTTTAAATCATATTTTAAGCAATATGCAGAAATTTTGAAATATGCTAATAACATATTTATCCAATAAGGACTTTTGTACCTACTCTGTTCTACTACTGATCTACATTTATTTTGTTTCCAGTTTTGCCAATTCAAAAAATGATGTTATGAGCATTCTTATGTGTGTGTGCCTGCACTTTTAAATTGAACTTCTGGGACCCTGGCCAGGTAGCTCAGTTGGTTAGAACGTCAGTCAGTGTTGCCCCATGCGCCAAGGCTATGGTTTGATCTCCGGTCAGAGCACATACAAGAAGCAATGAATGCATGAATAAGTGAAACAACAAATCAATATTTCTCTTTCTCCCTTCTTCTATTTCTCTCTGTCTTTCTCTCCCTTCCCCCTTAACCCCCCCCCCCCAAATCAACAATTTAAAAAATGAATTAAATTTCTTGTTTTATGTCATTAGGTTTTCTTAAGTTGTAGGAGTCTGATCCTGATATTTGAGATTTTCCTATAATCTTTTATGTCCCAGTCTGTTCCTTCAAAATACAACGTTTTATTGCCCTGGTGAGCATTACTCAGTGGTTAGAGCACCAGCCCTTGCACCAAAGGATTGCAAGTTCGATTCCTGGTCAAGGGCAAGTACCTGGGTTGCAGGTTAGATCCTGCCCTAGTAAGAGCTCCTGTGGGAGGCAGCCAGTCGATGTGTCTCTTTCACATCTCTCTCTCTCCTCCCGCTTCCTCCCTCCCTTCCACTCTCTCTAAAAATCAGTGGAAAAATAACCTCAGGTGAGGATTGACAACAACAAAAAAGACAAGGTTTTATTTATTTTTATATATTTGTCAAATACCTGTATCTGGAATATATTTCTTTTGGTCTGTTATGACAGGTGTCTACCATAAGATTGATGGAGAAAAGGAATTACTAATTGGGGTGGAGGCAGTGAAAATCTTTTTAAAGGTGTGTGTGTGTGTGTGTGTGTGTGTGTGCACACGTGCGCATTTAGATAGATTCTTATATTCGACTCAAATGTAAAGACTGATTAAATTACCTATAACAAATATTTAATGACTGAGCTAATTTTTAACTTAATTCCACAGCCCTACACGTATGTATCATATTGCTATTCTTTCTCTTTAGGTCAGCAGTTTTCAACTGGTGTGCTGCCGCACACTGGTGTGTCGCCAGAATTTTTAAAACATGCAATACCTGACTATTTAGTCGGGGCACTGACCTCTTTTCCCTTAGGTTGTCTAATAAAAGAATGACAACAGACAACACAACAATAGCTGTCCATTGTGAATGAATAAAAATATTAGACCAATTTTTTTGTCATATTGGCAAAAAATATATACTCTATTTTTGGTGTGATGCAGAATTTTAGTAATTAGTTTATCTGTGCCATGAGATAAGGTTGAAAATTGCTACTCTAGGTGAATGAATAAAGTAGGAGCTGTGGGGGCTTAGGGGTAACCTGGCTATGTGGTAATCCTGGGATTTGATAACATTGAGCTTATACCCATATATATTTATGCATGTATAATTTGGACCTCTGCGATCATATTGTACAGAGATGTTTATCTCCTGCCTTTTTCACTCACTTTTCTATCATAGCTATAATCCTCTGCCATTACACATTCTTTTCAAATACTGACTCTAAATCTTTCATGATAATGGATCCTGATCTTTTAATGTTGATAACCATGCTGGGGAAAACAAACACACATACAAAACAGATCCTTTAAAATGGTCCACTTCAGATCAAAGCATGTTAGTTTTCTTGCCAAGTTAATGAAGAAATACTACTTCATTTAAAAATATTACATAAGCTTTAAAATCAGTAATTTTCTTCTTTGAAAATTCCTGCTTAGAGCAGCATCTCCTGCTCAACAGGTAAGCGACATCATGAAGCTGCTTGATACTGGGAAATCTGGATCAAATAGAGCAGACTCCCCACTCTATGAACCCTGGGACTTTTCAGAGCGATAGTCGCTAACATACATTATGGATCTCTGAAAAGGGATTCAAAGTGTACAGTGTCTACTAAACTCAGTATGACCAAAGAACTGCCTTACATTTCATTGTGGGAAGCTAATATCATAGGAAGAACGTAGATTTTTGAATTTCTAGTCATGTGTGCTTAAATAGTTACCACAGTAAAATCTACAACAGAGCCTGGCTAAACTTGGGCAGAGGCTGAATGTCTTGAAATAATAGTTTATTCAAAAAAAAAGTTCTTACAGCTGAAGATTTCTAAGTCTATTACCTACCTAAATGATTAAGGAATCCCATATGTACCCTTTTCTTCCTTTTTTTGTATATGTATATACAATTTTCTCATCCCAGGAGTCAGGAAAAAGTGGTTTAACCTATTCTACTCCCAGAACTTGCTTTCCCGTTTTTAAAATGCTTTCCATTTAGAAAATGCCTGTTTTCCTTGGAAAATCTCGATGTACTTAACAAAAGAAAAAAATGCTTCCAACCTGTGTGTGTATAATTTGATTTTATCAGAAGGGAAAATGATGCTGAATTGGTCACATTAAGCATTTAGCACTAACTAGGGTGATATCTAAACCAGATTTCATGTCATTAGTGTGTTCATTACACAGTGTGAAAGCCATCCATCAGTACTGTTTATTAATTTAAATGGACTTTTAAAAATACAGGCAGAACAGAGATCCCTGGCCTCCTGGAACTTACATAGCGACATTCTGAACATGTGGCTTCCCTTTCACTGCCTGTACGCATTTGGTGATTTCTCATGAAACGTGTGCCTTACCTGTTGGACACTCCTGTGGTTCAATCATTGGACTATTTATTGATCCTCGGATGGGTGAGGCCTTTCAAGCTGCTGCTTGTGGTGCCTTAGGGATCCTCACAGTGGTTTGTGAGTTCCTTCACAATTTCATGAGCAAAAACTGTGGCATATCATGTCACAGACTTCCTTCCCTTCACTTTGGCTATGTAACATATATATACTTAACACATATATACATAAATGTTATATATACCATGTTAGATATTACGTTAAATATCACATCATGTTAAATATTACATTATATTTAACACATACATGTGTGTTTAAATTACACACATGTATTAGTATAAGCACTCAATATGCTTTCACAACATTTGTTTTAACCTTATATCTAGTTGCATTCTGAAGAAAATTAGCAAAAATCTTGCCTAATACACTTGACTTGCCAGTGCTGTGAAGACAGGGAGCATTCTTATTGAATCTTCATGGTATGCCTTCCTCAGATTCACTGTGCTGTATATGTGCATTAATTTGTCAAATTGATTTGCAGTGATTGACACAGGGTTTTTTTTTATGGGAGAACTGAGAAAGCTGTTAGCCAGTTATATTGCTGGATTGAGGTAATAATTGGAGATTTTTCTCTCCTGTTGAACAACAGATTGGAAAAAAGACAAGATAATATCAATATATTAAAATTAAGCCATCTTTTAATGTTTTTCGGAAAATGCTGGAAAGTCAAAAATATTCCTACAAAGCACCATGCTCATTCATTTGGTTATCAGTGGAAATTTAATTTATGTATATATAAAATGTTAATCGCATCCTAACATCAGTATAGTAAGTGAATTTATACTTTTCCATGACCTGTTTTTTTGAACTTAAGTTTTATATTGGCTCTTGGCTCGTGGATTAGTTGACATACTCTTAAGTTTAACGAAGAAGAAGAAGAAGAATGCTGAGCCTGGCCCATGTACACACACAGAGCCAGATTGATCTGTTTGAATAGTCATTCAAACAGTCAGTAGTCATTTTAGATTATTTTAATTTTTTTTCCTTTTTTGGGGAGGAAAGCAAAAGAAAAACCAACATGTATGTGGGGAAACGAATGGTAGCATTTCTTAATTTGCTTAGTGAAATTGTGATCGTATCCAAATTAGAGCTTTTAATACATTTGCCTCTCACCTGTTACCAAAGGTAAAATAATCCCCCCTTTCCTTTTGATCATCCATGAAGTATACTTGGTTTACTTTACTTATCCTATTTAGTGAAATTGGCCCATGCTTCATTTTTTTTTCTGATATATTCATTTGGACTTCTATCATATAGTCTTTAAAGGCCTAAAAAAAGGTTTTGTAATTTTCATATATAAATAAAATGGTTAGTGAAATTCTTTCTCTAAGATGTTTATGGATATCTGGAGACTGATTTTGGCAAATCTGACATTGTTACCAGGCTATCATCTTTAACCTAGGCTAGTGCATTTGAAATGAGATATTTAAAATATAGAGAACATAGCATGATGAAATAAGAGCCTAATAAAATGTGTTTGGGCCAGCATCAAAACTCTTTGAAATAGGATATCTAAATAGTGTGCATTTTATCTCGGAGAGGCTTGGGTTAGTTGTAGTGTCCAGATGACTATTAATAGGCTTTGTGCTCTGGAGCATATGTTAATAGAAGGGATCATTTTGGATTAATTTGATGTGAATTAATAAGAGATTTATTTGATGGGAGTTGTTTGAAGGTGATGACATTTAAATCTCAACAGGATTTAAGATGTCCAAAAATACCTTTAAAGATTCAGGATCAATCAATTCAGAGGGCAAATGAAATAGACATGGATAGCAAGGAACGGGATCAGACGTTGGGTGTATGAAGTTTGGAGCCGTTTACATGAAAAGCCATCTACCAGTGAAGTATTGCCCTAGAATCTGAAGAAATGGAAAACATTTAAACTCCCTCAGCAATTCTTGGGTTTGTGAATTGGATAAACAATGTTCTCTTGCATTTTATAGTTCACTTAAGCAATCTGATTTTGATCTGTATATATGGAGTAGACAGCATTCAAATTTTTTTCCCTAAACCAATGAGCAAACACATATGTTCTTGAAAAACTGAACTTTATATGTTGTTCATATGGAAACTATCTAGTTTGCTATAGGCCCCATATTTGACCTTCCTTTTATTTTGCTATCACTTGTTTAATTCTTTAAATTCCTTGTGGGAGACTTTTGATCAAAAGAAACAATTTGCTGTTCTTCTCTCCCCACCCCCCCACCCCCCGCTTCTTTTATTTTTTAAATAAAAGCTTCATGATATGTGTATCTAATAACTCAGAACTCCTAGGCGGTTGATATAAACAGGCATGGAAGAGAGATATATTAAGGAGAAGACTATCATGTCTCCTTTGTATTCAGCTTTGATTTCAAACAGTTGATAGTTTTATTGTATGGAAAAACAATAGGAAAATGTCCTGTGGTATTATATACTATGATGATAAAACTGCTACTTGTAATACAAATCATACTCAACAGGATTTGAGACTGAGGTCACCTTATGCCCTGGCTTGCTCCCCTCACTTTTTAGCCTTGTTCAGGATATATGTATTTGAAATGATATTTGAAAAGATACTCAAACGTTTGAATCTTCTTTGAGAAAGAGGGGTTTCTTATAGTTCTTTTCTTTGCTTTTTAAAAATATCTGTCTCAAATTAATGATGACTAATACAATTAAAGTCCTCTCCCTGAATGTGTTCGGCACATAGCTGATGCTGGATATACATTTATTTGAGTGAATGAATGAATGTTAGAGGCAATACATAACTGAGTGAATGGTAGACATCAGTGGGATTTTTGCTGCCCTTAGTTGTTGGTGGTTTAATATGTAAAGTCTTTTAAGGATATTGGATAAAGGTTTTCAAAGGGAAAATATTAGAAAGGTTTTTCTAAAGTGCCTAAGCCATTTATCAGAACCATTATCGAGTCTTAGAGGCAGGGTTCAATTTAAAAATAATTTATTGTAATTCCCTTGTTATAGGGATACAAATAGAGGCACAAGCAAAGGGAAGAGGCCTGGTCACATCAACAGTGATTTGAATCAGATTCAGAAACTGGACGCATAACTGCTGTACCATCTTCCTCCTTAGGTTTGATTCTTTACTTTGTTTTGGGCCAAGATGCTACTAAGTACATAGAATTTATAGTTTTTACCTTCAAGGAGTTTCTCATCTAATGGAAATACATCCTAGTTCTCACCTGCATTGGATGTATGTATGAGCTCAGTTCTTTTTTTTAAATTTCTGTGAAAGTTGATTTCTTTGGTTAAATAATTCATTTGATTATCTATTGCAAGATTTTTTTGGAGCACGTGTATTTCACAAATGTGTATGTGTGTGTGTGTGTGTGTGTGTGTGTGTGTGAGAGAGAAATAAAAGTAAGTTCATTAATGGTTAATTCACAACATCTTGGTAATAATGGAAAACTCAGATTCCTTTGCTCTAAAGGTGCCATTCTGAGAACATGAGTCACAGTCTTCTACAGAAAAAGGATTTTATTCTTACATTGTAATCAGAGAGATAAAGTAGTTACCATAATTATATTTTAAGCTCTAATGCTGATTATTTCCTCCACATAAAGCTGTCTAAATGATACTGTAGCATAGAAATAGTACAGGATCCTATTGTTTTTTTAATAATAAACTTTGTATTAAAAAATGCAGAGAAAGCTTTTAGATTTAAGTTTTAATTTAGAAGGAAATAATTAAGAGTAGGGATTTAGATTTTTGCAACTGGAATGTCTTACATCTCAGTAATGAAAATTAATACAAAAGCATTTTTAAGAAGCTAAATATATTTTAACCTGTTTAAATATCTTGGCACATAATATGCATTCAGGTATACCAGCCTCCAAAGGGGCATTCATGTGTTTGTGTAAGTGGGTAGTGATATAAATGTGGGAATGCTCACTGCCCCCGAGCCCCCAGGTCAGTTTTTTTAATCTCATAATTCCGTAAAGAACTGAAATTAGTGCCTGGCCAGTGTTGCTCAGTGGTTCAGCATCGACTTATGAACCAGGGGCACATGCCTGGGTTGCGGGCTCTATTCCCAGTGTGGAGAGTGTAGGAGGCAGCCAATCAATGATTCTCATCATTGATGTTTCTGCCTCTCTCTCCCTCTTCCTTTCTCTTTGAAATCAATTATTTTTTTATTTAAAGTACTGAAATTAGCACCCTTGTAGCTCTCATTATGTTCTTCAACTCCTCTTTATCCAAGTCACTTTTAGCCCCATTATCTAAACGGTCATTTATAGAGGGCCTACTATAACTGGTATTTTTAATTTCTTTTTATAGTCAGTCTAGTAGAATAAAAACACGTTTAAAATGGGGTTACCAAATTTGATGTGATTTTATATACATATATGTATATGTATATATTTACTTACATAAGTGTATATATTATATTTATGGTACAACTGATTAATTTATATGAAGACCATTAATGCACTATCTGCCTCAATAATTTATTCCGATAAAAATGATGGTATAACGGGGGTTTCAAGCTGGTTCAATCACGACTTGGTAAGCTTACTTTATCCAGAGTGAGAATAGAAGACTGCAAATAGCTAGAGAGAGAACACACATCACAGTGCTCAGTGTTTCTGTAACTCTTGGTAAGGCTTACGTGGGTCTGATGCAGAATTGCTGATGGCATTGCACTGGCTCTTTCCTCAGCCGCATGGCATATGTACTGGATACGATGAGTCTGCAAGGGACTGGCCATGGGTGCCACTTGTCCTCAGCCGTGACTGTGCAGTCCCAGCAATGCACTTGGTATCTCTTCTAGAAGCATTCCCCTCCATGTTTACTAATTAAGGTCTTTAATCCCTGCCCTAACGTAGGTAAGTATGATGATGCTTACAGTTCAGAGGGTTCTAGAGGTTCCATGATTTCACCAACATCCCAGGCTGCTGTGAAAATGACTTCCATTCCCTTTCATGTCGTGTTCCTGCTTCTCCTGCCGCTTGATGAAAGCCCATGGGGCTGGAGACGATCTTGCTCAAGATTTGCTCATGCTTTTTATCAGGTGTCTTTCAAGCAGCCTGCGGCGCTGGCATGGCAATGTATTTTCTGTGTGATACATTAAAGTGTGTTTACATCATTTAGGAAGGAAAATATTTTTGTTTTGCTTTGTTTTGCAGATGTACAGATCAGCTCTCAAAATGTCTTCTGTGTCTTCCGAGCATCTTCTCAGACAGTTGCGTTAGCCTCCTGCTAGTTGACTAATAGGATTAATACTTGTAGAAAGCATTCTAAAGCCACATGCCTTATGAAGTCAGTGCTGGGTATGACTTTACAAGTATGTGATCTATTTTTTCAAGTGAACATGTTAACTGGAAAAGTTCTTGGCACACAGTGAAACATCGTGCAATCTGTTATTTGTCTTAAAGATAATAAGTGGAGGGTGGCTATAGTCCTTCGGCATCTAACTTATGATTTGTTAGGGGAGTTTCTTCCACTTAGAAGTATTGCAAATGTGCTTATATTTACATAATATGTCATTCTGAAAAATGATGGTGGTATACTTCCAGTAGAAAATTATATTTTTTTTTCTATAGCTACTTCAAAGTGTAGTCAACTAAATTAACCAGGATATTTTCTTTTAAACCCGACTAAAAAGATCAGGCCCCTTTCCCCCACTACAAAAAATAAAACCAAAATGACCTTTCTGAGACTTCTTTGAAGTTTTAGCAGTTAACATTCTTTGTGATATATATTATTAAGAGCTCTATTCAACATAAGGAATCAGTGAGTCATATGGGTTCTAAAGGTCTGTTTTTGGGTAGAGGAAGGAACTGAAATTGGAAAGAATGATAATTTAATTAAATCACATTTTTCCTCAGTCACTATAGATGCTGGTTGAGAAGTATTTAAACTATGACCCTTGCTTTTCTTCACAGTCACAATAAATGAGCACGATCCACTGTTTTTGTTGTTCTGAAAAACAAGTTACTTTGTTCAATATAAACATATGTATATATATTCACTTTAAGTACTTTATCTTCTTTCCCTTGCTATGTAAAGTGCTGCTGCCTTTTCTAATTACCTTGACATTACTATATTTTCTTAATTTTCTCTTAATCTAGTGGAGGAGAGTCTTAATGAATTGGAATATTTTATTCTCATTTCTTCATGAATCCTGCCTTTCACTTAGATTTTTATCTTTTTTGTGGTACCTTATTAATTTCATTTTGGTGCATCCTTGCTAGATTTTATTTATCTTAAGGGAGAAATATTAAAATTTAAATGATGTGGCTTTCAGTATTTGTCCAAGCAAAAATTAAATTGCAGTATTACTAAAGGCATCATGTGCAATGGAAAAAACACACAGAAAGTTCTAGAGGGAAAGGCAGACGATGGCTGTGCCAAGTCACCACATTGTTACATGTAGGGATGGCTGATGCTCCGTAATTTAGAATGTTTCAGTGTGTAAACTAAGTTAAAAAGGTCTATTTTTCCTACTCAAACTCTTGTGCTTTAAATGATTACTGATTTCTTAAGCTTCCCTCTTATTAATTAGTTTTCCTTTTCTTTACTACCAGCAAAATGGCCCTCAAGTCTTCCATGTGTTGGTACAAGTTCCCAGCTTCTACCACTTCCCACAGAAAACTGCATGTCTCCTAAAACTTTGACATCCACAAATAAGACACTTAACGTGCAAACCTTAAAAAGCAAACTAGTTAACCAGTGTTTCAGTTTAGGGCCCAGCGGTAATGCCACCAAAGGTGAAGGCCACGTTCCCTCCCCTGCCCCGCCCCTCAGAAGCCTGGCAGGTGTTCACTGCCTCTTGCCCTTGACTGCCGACTTCAGCCCTTCATCCTATAAATGCTTGTTGTTGCTACTGCTGTTCCAAGAACGGAATTCTGTGGATACTTGGTGACTAGCACTATTTGTGTATAAAAGAAGAGCAATGTTCTTCTTAAGTACAGTTACACTGTTTTCTTTAAATATATTTTTATTGATTACAGAGAGAGGAAGGGAGAGGAAGAGAGAGATAGAAACATCAATAATGAGAGAGAATCATAGATCGGCTGCCTCCTTCACACCCCCTACTGGGGACTGAGCCCGCAATCTGGGCATGTGCCCTGACCTGGCATCGAACCGTGGCCTCCTGGTTCATACGTTGACACTCAGCCACTGAGCCGGGCCAGCTGGGCCGGTTACACTGCTTTTGACGTTATTCAATAGAGTGAATTTTGATCTTATAAATGACTTCTTATACTCTAACTAGTACATTATCTTGGCTTAGTGATTCCTATGATAAAAATTTTGCTTGAGCAGCTTTTCAGAAGCAAAGGCACACCCAGATATACCAAGCCTGTGTGGTTCCCTCAGCACTTGTGACATGTTATAGATGAAAATGACTAAGACATGTTATGAATTTGGATTTGCTCAGGACGCTTTGGATAGTCATGGTGCAACTAACTGTTAAATCTGTCCTTGTGGCAGAGTCGGCGAGCCCAGGAGCCTTATTTGATTGGTCTGTCATAGGTGGGTTTTTCCACGGGACATTCGGGGTGACAACCTCACCCAGTACTCACCGGTTTTCAGCCAGGGGAGAGGAGGTTAAGGAACACAGACCAGGAACCTCGGTCCTCAACGAGCCTTTGTTGCTGCATTCTTTTATTGACACAACACAAATTGTTTCTTATTCCTTACACCCTTAGAGTTCCGATTCATTAGACTCCAGTAGAGGAATTTGTCACCGTGTTCTTATTTTGACCCTGCTCACTGATGCCACCAACGTGAAAGGCACAGCTGAACTAGCATGTGAAGGTGAACCGTAGGGAATTGCTATTATTTTGCCATTTTGAGCTATAAAATGACAAGGTCATGTGGTTTAATTTAAGATTTTACTTTAGTCGATGTCCAGTGTGTTCCTGATGGTGGAATTGGTACTATTTCCATCAGTCTGTGCATGGAATCCTGGGGCTTAGTTAGGTTCCCCATCGTTCTGGAGAGAGTTCTAGTAAAACCCAGCCTGGCCACTCTGATGCATACCAGGTCCTCTTCCTAACTTCAGGCAACCACCCCCCCACTCCGCCCCAAATGGGGCTTCAAGGAATTTAACAGCAGGCAGAGGTGAAACATTTCTTATCCTTCATTGCTGAAAGTACTGGGGCAGTTTTCACTTCGTTTATAGCAGGCTATTTCTATATTTTGACTATGATGATATTTTGGTGGAAACTATATTTATATCTCAGTTGCACAGTGTGTAACAGTATTGAGTTCCAATTTACGTTGTTTATATACACATACAAAAATAAACATGTAATATATATTCTATAAACATAAACATGCATCTATAGTCTATAAACATAATACGTATACACATTCTACATAATATATAGCATGTATAAGTATGCAAGCATATGTATATATCACCGAGTATAACTGAAGAAAGAAATTGAGCAAAATTATAATTGGCAGGAAATGATAACTGATAGGAAGGATAGAGCTAGTGATAATTAATCCTTTAGTATTCATAAAACCATTTTAAAATAAATGAGCTACTCTACAAAAATTTTCTAAATGTTAATTGTTGGCTTTAGTCTCGATTTTTTGCTATTTTTAAAAGTGAGCGTTGTCATTTTTTTTCCCCCTTGAGGAAGTTTTTTATTATGCACCTTAACAAGCCTGGAATAGAATAAGTAAAATGTTCTAGATTAGATTACATGTCTGCAACCTTCAAATAACCCCGTATCTCCTTTTTCCTTATGTGTTTACAGATATGGTCCGGAAAAAGAACCCCCCTCTGAGAAACGTTGCTAGTGAAGGCGAGGGCCAGACCCTGGAGCCTATAGGTACAGAAAGCAAGGTATCAGCAAAGAACAAAGCATTTTCTGCAGATCAGATGTCAGAAAATACGGAGCAGAGTGATGCTGCAGAACTAAATAATAAGGAGGAACAGAGCTTGCATGTTCAAGATCCATCTTCCAGCAGTAAGAAGGACTTAACAAGCTCAGTCCTGAGTGAGAAGCCTGGCTTCAATTATGAAAGCCCCGGTAAGGGAGGAAACCTTCCCTCCTACCCACATGATGAGGTGACAGATAGAAATATGTTGGCTTTCTCATCTCCAGCTGCTGGGGGAGTCGGTGAGCCCTTGAAGTCTCCTCAAAGAGCAGAGGCAGATGACCCTCCAGATATGGCCTGCACCCCATCCGGGGACTCATTGGAGACGAAGGAAGACCCTAAGATGTCACCAAAGGCTGCCGAGGAAACAGGGCAAGCGCAGAGTGGTCAAGCCAATTGTCAAGGCTCGAGCCCAGTTGCAGTGGCCTCCAAAAACCCACAAGTGCCTTCAGATGGGGGTGTGAGACTGAATAAATCCAAAACTGATTTATTGGTAAATGACAACCCAGACCCGGCACCTCTGTCTCCAGAGCTTCAGGACTTTAAATGCAATATCTGTGGATATGGTTACTATGGCAACGACCCCACAGATCTGATTAAGCACTTCCGAAAGTATCACTTAGGACTGCATAACCGCACCAGGCAGGATGCTGAGCTGGACAGCAAAATCTTAGCCCTTCATAACATGGTGCAGTTCAGCCATTCCAAAGACTTCCAGAAGGTCAACCGCTCCGTGCTTTCTGGTGTGCTGCAGGACATCAACTCTTCAAGGCCTGTTTTACTAAATGGGACCTATGATGTACAGGTTTGTGCTTTGTATTGTGATCTCTTTGTAGACAAAAAGTTATTACTAATGAAATGTGAATTCTTACATGCATGTAAAAGTTACGCTCCCAATACCCAAGGTGTAGTAGCTTGCTAGATCCAGCAGAAAAGACGAGCATGCTTTATTGGCTCTGTCATCCAAATGTGTATTCAGAGTTATCTTTAGCCTCTCATCATGGAAATTAATCCCAATATTTCTATGATGTTGGGAAAAGTCTTTTCATGGAATAGCTAGGCTTTGGATATTGACCTCCTACGTCTTTTAAAATATCAGTCATTTTTATCAACTCAATAGCTACAGTGCATTTGATCGAGACCTGTCTATATTTCATGGTTAATTTGATTTTTTTTTCAGTCTTCTAAAAATGGCACTAATCTTTACGGGTCTACATGGTAGTGACTCATACTTTGTTCTAGTTTTAGATTGATTGTCTTTTGCTATAGTCTTTGTGTAGTCTTTCCTTCAGTGAGGGTTTTTCCTGTGTCTTGGATTAGAATTTGATTTTATGTTCAGCCCAACATCAAACTGAACTAGATTTAGATCATGTTGACGGATACAGAGATAAATTACTGAAAAGGCAACATAATTGCAAGTGAAAATTTGGAAATAAAATTACATTGATGAAAAAGAAGTCAAGGTGATTGTAAGTACTTAGGGACACCGGAATGACCTTGATATGGGCCAGTAAAGCATTCCTTTCTGCAGGTAAGGAAAATAATAATTTATGAAAGCATTTAGTAGTAATTTAGATATCTACTTTTAGTAAACGTGGCATACCTTTTTTTTTTTTTAAATATATTTTATTGATTTTTTACAGAGAGGAAGGGAGAGAGATAGAGAGTCAGAAACATCGATGAGAGAGAAACATCGATCAGCTGCCTCCTGCACATCTCCTACTGAGGATGTGCCCACAACCCAGGTACATGCCCCCGACCGGAATCGAACCCGGGACCCTTCAGTCCGCAGGCCGACGCTCTATCCACTGAGCCAAACCGGTTTCGGCATATACCTTTTTGATCTACTCTTCTGTCTCTTGGTTATGGCATATGTAAATGAAAAAAAAAGCCATTTCAAGTAGAATGAACTGCAGAACAGACTCTAAAGAAATGTACTTATTTTATTTTAAGCATAGTCAAGACTCACGGTCAACTTGAGAAAACTAAATTAGTTTCTATTATAGTGTGTAGATTTTTATTGTGTTATTAGGCCAGATTTCAAAGCATATTAGGTTTAATATTAACCTTCTTTAGGGGTGATAAGAAGAAATATCAGAGAACTAATGAAATCACATCACACTTAATTGGCTTCCTAAATTTTTGAAATTATCAAACATTTTTATCAACTCAATAGCTACAGTGCATTTGATCCAGACCTGTCTATTACTTAGTGTCAATCAAGCCAGGCAGGCAAGGGGGGTTATAAATAAGAGGCAGTGAACATATTTGCAATCCTTAGAAGAAGAATCAGAAGAGAAATTTCCAAGTCCTTTGAAAAGGTTACAATGGCAATCTTATCATTTTAAGGGAGATATAAAGAACTCTTAAAAAGCCAATTTCATCTTGTAAAGCTCTCTTAAAAATTCCATCTTACTTTGTGAATTGCCACAAATAGAATTATTTCCGTGAGCAGCAAATTAAGTCAACATAGCTATTATGCATGAAAGCTACATGCTTTGAACTGCTGTCTCATTAAAGATCATTCCACTGTCTTATGTCAGGTACACTCTGCTGTCAAACTATGATTGTAAAGTGTGTTTTAGATAAAAGGGCTAGAAGTGAATAATGTCAGTATGTGAAATGGCGTTTTATAATTAGCAAGTAATATGATGTTAATACCTGGATTTCCGGCTGGAGTTTCAGTTTGTTCACTCTGGGGACGACTTCTGAGGGAAGCTGATCTGGGCTGTCAGGAAGGCTCTAAAAGGAAGATTACTAAGGCCTATAGTTTGGAAGAATTCAGATTTTTAAACACACTTCCATTTCCCCCAAACGGTTATTTGTTAGGTTCTCAGTTATTTATAGTAAAGTTTATGTTTGGGTAGAATGAGCTGGACACTTTTCCTGGGCAGTGATCTTAGAAATAAAACAGATGTGTGAGCTATCTGAGTTTGAACTAATAGAACTAGAAATAAAACAGCTGATCCTCGACTGTGCTATCTACTAAATCCTTGCAGAAGCCCAGAGTAAAGAAGACAGAAAGTGGCAGGAAAGAACATACAGGAAGATAATCTTGTTAAGATCTATTTTTTTCCCTCAAAGAGAAATAATATGACTAAACATAGAAAAAAAGCAATCTGTGGGAAAAGGGGGCAATTATTTCAGAAACACAACTGGATTCAGAAACAGGTCTAAAGAGAGTTAACTTTCTGCAATTTGGGAAGAGAACACCAAATATTCTTGTAGGCCAAATGCTAATCCTGAATACTTTGCACATATACCAGATGTTGATGCAAAAACATGTCTGAAGATAAGTAACTTGTTAATATTTTTATGCTGAGATAAATATTGAACAGCTTCCCTGGATGCATAAATCGAATAAAAGCACACTGAAACTCCCCCTTTTTTCCACACATCTGTGTTGCTGAAATGCTGTTTGAAGGCTTCTCGACTTGTCACTTGAATTGTGTGGAGGCTAAAAGCTGTAGGTGATAAACTGCTGACTGTAGAATTTCTTTAATGCATTTTCATCAGAAATTTAGGGTATATTAATGGCATGTGTGTTCTGATAAAAAAGATGTTGGTAAGTAAGACTATTGCAGACAGTAATCATTCAATTCTAGGAATTACTTCGATCAATCTGTAACTTAAGCTAATTGAAGTAATAGATGAGCAATTCATTAATCTTTTTCAATTAAATTGGCTTTTGTTGCTGTTTTTTTAAAAACTCAGGACAGTTGGTGGTTAATGATAGATTTATGACATTTTAGGCCAAGAAAAAAGGAACAGGAGACAGAGTACAGGACTTAAGAACTCTGTGGCTTTGATCTATATTTTGATTTGACATGGTTGGTTTTAAATAATTTGATTTGCGTGCAAACATGAGATATCCAGTTGGGAAGAAGAAATCATTTAAACAAATTTCAAGATTTCCAGTTCCAAGTTCAGATAACTTAACATATATTTGCAGGACTCATTGAAGTTTAGACATATGTGTACTGACAATATCCACTTCTGTGACAATTTTATTAGCAGTAATGAAGTCAAAGAATTACACCTTTGTAAAAATAATGTCAAATAGCAGTGTCACTTTGTACTGCATGGTAGCTAGAGCCTCCGCTGGATAATGGAAGTCCCTTTAAAGGGCCATTATAAAACCGGGATAGTCTTTTCTGAGTCTGTGGAAATCAAATGCGCACACCACCTTGAGGCGTGTGCCCCGCCCTGAAATCAGAAGATCTGTGGAATCTTTACCAAGGAAAACTAGAAAAGATACATCAGCTAAACCACATAATGCAGATATGTTCACTAGCTCAGAGCTACGTGACTTGACCTGGATATTAGTTCCTCAGGTTTTAAATGTTCCCTGCCTGTCTTTATCAATTATTATGCTTAAATCTTTAAAAATAATGGATGTGGCGTGATTGGTAAGCCCTTCATGTAATTTTTACTACCTATAGTCAGACTTTGAGGCTCACAGAGAGAGCAATAATAGGACAAGAGATTGAGTTCTTCAAAACGTAATTACAGCTTCTTTCTTTTTAATCTGCTTTATTATGCTTATATTTAAACCATCGCCGAATGGAGGCCTGAGTTGTTAAACACGGACTGTGCTGTTTCATTAGCGCTTAATGTGCTGCGCATCAGGACGTTTGTGTCATCTTTATGGGGGACTCTGAGCCCTTAGACCAGGTTATAAAAGTTGGAGTCCTGTCAAGTTGTGCTTCCCACGGGAAAGTGGTTAGCGATCCCGAGTTTATAAGTGCTCACGATGTGTATGTTGCCTTTTCAGATGACTAAGCCTTTTTCTGCGATTCCTCATTATTCAGGACTCCAAGAAGGTAGCTATCAGATTCCAGCTATTAAGTTCATTGTGGCCCTTCATGAAATTCTAAGGTTCCCCAAAGAATGACACACTATTAACTTACCAGTGACTGTCTTGTGTTTGATCTAAGAGCACTGCATGTCTGTTCTGTAAATATTTTTATCAGAGTTGCACAATATGTCATGTTAGAAGCAGGAAGAACAGATTTTAGAGATAGGAAGTCATCCTTTGTATTCCTATTTTCAACATATTTAACTCTGAGCTTTAAAGATCCTTAACATATGCCAGTACATTCATTTGAACAGGGGGTTACAGTTTGGTCTTGGAAAAAAAAATCAGAGAACATTAATCTCATTTGGGTCTATTTTGACTTTTCTTGAATTTTATTTCCAAATATTTATTTTTTGCCTCGCAGTTTCCTTTGATCTGGAGTAGGAGGGAAGTTGTAGATCTTAGCAGGTTCTGTTTCTTTGTTTTTTTCTGAGTTGAGGACAATTGCACTTCAGAACAACTGGCGAATGAGACTTTAATCACTTCAGACTGTCTATAGAGTACCGAGTGTTTGGCATATAACCCATACTTGTATTCAGGACTGTGTCTCTTTAACAAGTAATAAAGTGTGCAAAATAAAACATATGCTCACCCTAAGGCCATAAAACAAAGCAAAGTTCTGGCATTTACCAGGCTATTTTCATCCTGGAGACGGCCGAGCTGGATAATGCAGCCACCCAGGTGGAATAGAGTAGTTGGACCATCCTCACTAATCCCTTTACCTGCATGATGGTTAAATCGCCATTTGGCTGTGTTACATGAGGGTCAGTAGGATAAATGTCAATGCCTCTTTGATTTTTGGTTTATGTGCTATTGTTTAAAGAACATGTATCACTTTCTTGAATGTCAGTATTTCTCTCTGGGCAGAATGTTTAGAAGAAGAAATGGTTATCAGTGCATCCAATCGAATTTAATGTTATTGAACTCAATAAAAAGTCTATCCTCTAATGGCTTGCTCTTCTAACCGTATCAAGTCCACTGATTATTTAGTGCCTTTTGTTTCTTGGGTCATTGTCATTCCACTATACATGCAGCTATTGGAAACACGGGAACATAAGTAGTGTGCTAACCCCAGGAAAGTTTGGAGAAAGAGTAATTCCCTCTCATTTTTCAGTTTCCTTCCTGGAGTCTATTTCTGAGACTCGTTAGGCCATAGACCTCTTGAATTCTTCATCCTAGGATTTTAAAGTTTGAAGTAAGTGTGCATTTTCAGAGTATCAGAAAAGACCTTTGTTTAATTTTAATTGAAAGTCAAATGTAAAATTAATTTTTGTATTACCTTTCATTTGATCTATTCTTCTTTCATCTGATAGCTTACATAATCAGAATTGCACATATCTTCTGTTTTTCCCCTTTAATTTTGTATTCGCTTCTAATAATAACTAACATTTATTAAAGGTTTCGTATGTGCATGTGTAGCTCTAAGCTCTTTGCATGTACTAATTAACTCGTCTTCATAAAAAGCCTTGAAGTTGATACTACCATTATGTCCATTTTAAAAAATGAGGAAACAGGCAGAGAGGAATTAAAGTAACCTGCCCAAGATCACATTGTTGTGTAAGTGGGGTAAATGGTGTGTACACCAGGGTAGATAGGCTACGGAAGCCCGTCTTTAACCGCTATGGTCTAGTGCCTTTCCAAATATAAGACTGAGTTTATTACAACTAGAATAGCAATGGAACATAGGCCAACTGCAAGAAAGGGAGGAGATGTAAGCTGCCACACAAGGGTTGTGATGTATACAATGTGTGAATCACAATGAATTTGGGGACATAAGTGATTTCTTTGAGGTTATTTTATCTGTGTCATGTAATGCTGCCTTATTAGAACTTGCTAGGCTTATAATTGAAATCACTGAAAAGGAAATTAATTTTGCTGATTTGTCTTTTTTTTAAATTACTGTGATTCATTTTCATTGGTACTTCTGCTACAGAAACTAGTTCAGATAGAGTGATCAAGGGCCGAATTTTGATCTGATCAATCAAGGGTGATGCAATGTCTGGTCTCCAAATTCAGGGGCATTTCATCCACGTATTTGATTTATTTATATTCCCCTCTTTTGGAGAACTTTGTTTTGGGAACTTATGGTTTTACATGTGGTCTGAGAGTTGTATTCTCCTCTTCTAGTTACTAGGCACCATCCAGGTTGGTTTGTCTGTGAAGATTAAATGGTAAGGAGATGCATTAGTGGTGTCCAAGGCTGTGGAATGAAAATTTAACTCTGCTTAGGAGTGAGTACAGAATTTTTAATTTAAAAAAATTATTTATAGATCAATTTTCCTACATTTCATAGGAAGTGTAGGCAGCGGAAACATCAGCATAGTTTAGGGTGTGGAATTTGAGTGTATCACATACCCCACCCATGCATGGGGCTGGGCAATTTCCCTGGATCCCGAGTGTGAGGGAAGTGTGGGCTACAGTGAGGAGCTTGAGAATGCAGAAATGGTTTACTTGTCTACCTGCTGTTCTCCTTGAGTATTAGATGATTTGCTCATATAGGAGTAAAGGACACTGGGATTCTTTCATGGGCCCAGTAACATATTTGGGAATTTTATAATAAACAATGGTTTGTTCTGAGACCTGTTTTTCCAGCTGATGGGTAGCTGCACCTTGATATTCCACTGGCATCTCCAAGTCAACTTGTGTAAAACTAAAGTTGTTAGTTCCTTCTCTCATGCAACATTTTTTTAAACCATCCTTTGTTCTCTTCTCCATTTTCTAGTCAGTCCCATTGGAAATGTCAGTTACTCAGGATTTCTTTCTGATAGGTATCTCTCCCCAAGCAATTGATTGGTTTGTTTCCTCTTCTTTATTCTTTAACTGCCAACACCCTTCAGGCTTACTTAGTAAATTCTTAGTGGTTTCTTTACATATTTTCTTTTTTCTTTCTGTTCTCTTCTCTTTTCCCTTCTCTTCTGTTCTCTTCTCAATTCCCTTCCCTTCCCTTTCTTTTCTTTTTCTCTATCCTTCTCTATCCTTTCTTCCTTCCTTCCCTCTTTCCTCTTTCCCTTTCTTTAATTTTTAAAATTTTTATTTATAGATCAGTTTCCCTACATTTTGTAGGAAGTGTAGGTCTACTTTGTATAAAAACCTTATCATGTTATTTAAACCTGTACAATCACATATAGACTTTCCGATAAGACATTCCTTTTCCAAATTCTTTCTCACCCCTCCCCCAGTATCCCTCCACATTTCCTGAGAACGACTTCCCTTGTTTCACCCTTATTTCTGCTTTACTCATTTTATTTCCTGCACCTGAAAAACCTTTCCATGACCACTGCCTTTGAGATTCATCTCAAATGCTAATTCATCTGTCCGCAGCTGGGCTGTCACCTCCTTCCGGAAGCCTTTGCTGGCCTGTCAGTGTAGGTTAGGTCTCTTCCTCTGTGTTGTCATGGAACTCGGTACATCTCTCAGCAGAAGCACATATTCCACTGTTGTTGTCATCGATTGACTTGTGAGCTGTCTGTACTAAACTACAGACATCTGGCTGGGGTTTTGGACTGTGTTGATTCTGTGTGTATGCCTAGTGCTTGGCACAGTAGGCATGCAACAAAGCACCCTTTCCTGGAGGAAGGATGCTCCACAGTGATTTGACTCTCTGTTTTCCCCTTCAAGACACTCTTCAGAGAACACATGCAATTTTTATTTATCTCCATTATGAGCCGGTGGCGATGGTGAGTCAGTACATGGAAAATATACTGTTTTGTAATCCACTTGCGCTGCATTTTCTATTTTGTTTTGTATTCCGTCCCCTCTCCCCCAAAGATTGTCTTCCAAATTATTGAGACTGACTTTGAGATTTATTGCTATTCTATCAGCCCCAATACCAAATAACCATAGAGAATTAGTTCAGTATTACACTGAGTAAAATGAGAAACCAGGTTGGGGCTTGACTGTGGATTACTGTAATTAAAAAAGCTGGTGATAAAAATGTGTGTAATTAAGAAGATGCAGTATTTTACCCTCAAATTTGCCCCATTATGCCCTGGCTGGTGTGGCTCAGTTGGATGAGTGTTGTCCCATGGACCCAAACGTTGGTGGTTTGATTTGCAGTCAGGGCACATGCTTGGGTTGAAGGCTGGATCCCCAGTAGGGGAGGTGCAGGAGGCAGTGGATGTTTCTCTCTCCCATAGATGTTTCTCTCTTTCCCTCTTCCTTGCTCTCTCTCTCTCTCTCTCTCTCTCTCAAATCAATCAACATAATAAAAAGAAATTTTGCCCCTCATACAAATTTAAATATTTGTTGGTGCTTCTAAATCCAAATGGGTGGGGTGTTTATTCCAGGTGTTCCAGTGACACAAGGAAGTGGCTGTGATGGCATGAGACTGAGATGATTGACATCTAATTAGACTTGTTATTGAACTTTTTTAAAGTCTCCATCACGATACATCATTAAGGCATATGATATGCTCCAGTGTTTTTTGAAGCATAGTACTACGCAGAAATATCCCCTCTGTAGATTAGCACGTTAATACTGACTATAGTTATTTTCAGTCAAGATTGGCCCTTACAGATTACTTCATGTTATTTGTAACTTCAGTATTTGAACAGTGATTTTTTTAACACCTGAACTTTTTATTGTTAAGGTTTTACTTTTTTTGACTATCAGCCCATAACCTCAAGCCCTTTTAAATAAGCACCTTTCTAATTGTCCCTCTGTTACTGCCAATTATAGTCCTTGAAAATGAACCGCATCTAAGGAAGAGTTTGTGTTTAGTTAAACAACTTTTTTTTTGTTCCATTGAACAGAAGTACATGTGCTAAAGTGTCATTTTAGTTCTGAGGCTTTAAAAATATTTTCCTGTGACATATTAATTTAAATTATTCTTACAGGTTGTTCCATATTATTAGGAAGGGAGAAATAAATTGAGGGTTAAAGACCTTGAAAAAAAGCCAACCACTTATATTTTTAGTTTATATGCTGAAACATTCTTGTGAAAAGACCTATGTGTGTGTTATAAATGAAAGCCATGGAATATACCACATAGAAGGAATCGTTTTTAAAATGTAAGGTTAAAATAGAATAAAAAGCCATTATGTTCTTAATCAGTGAAAATTAATTTAAAATATGTTCTTGTTCATGCATTAACATGGGTGTTTCTTTATATAACTAATTCACCAGCAGCGGCTTCATAGTAATTTGTCTTTGGGCAAAAGATGGATTTTGTTCTATTTTTTGAAGAAGGCCCTATGTGTCAGGTTGAGTCCATAATAATGGGGCCATGAATTACTATCGCTTGCTTATTCCAGGTGACTCAGGCCCCTTAGTGAGATATTTCTCCATGTGCTCATCTATTCAGTCTTTTCATCCCATTGGCAGGATAAATTCAACCAGATAGTTCATTTCACTCAATAGTAATTCTGTTTATGTGACTGGTACTGTAGAGCGTACTGTCTGCTGTGGTGTTCACTAGTCACATGTGGCTCTTTAAATTTCAGTTAATTAAAACTAAATGAATGAAAAATGTATAAAAGCTGCTTACATTAAAAAAGCAGTTCCTCAGCTGCACTGGCCCTATTGCATGTGCTCGATAGCCACATGTGCTAGTGGCCACCATGGGCATGGTAAACTGCAGGACATTTCCATCATCTCAGAACGTTCTCTTGGACCACACTGACCTAGATTTTGCAAATCACTTGCAGGTCCATTTACTCCCTTGACCTTCACAATAATCCTGTAAAATGGCAAGGCGTACAATATTGATTTTATCCATGAGGATGAGGATACGGAGGTGCCAGGAGATTACATAATGTGTCTTTCCACAGAATTTGACTTACAGAATTTCCCTCAGGAACAAATGCAAGTAAAGGTGAATGTTTACTGTTGTAAACTGATATTTATCACAAGAGGGCACAGTTAAACTCTCAATAGCTACTTAACTACTGATTGGATGCATCAATAATTGGTCCAAACAGAATTTACAGTTTAATAGAAATTGTAAAGTGTGGATATCCCTATCAAAGGGACTATTGAATTAATGGGTTACAATTAAAGTTCTGGTTAGCAAAAGAAGAAAAATCAAAACTTATAATCTTTATTCTGCTCCTGATCTCTTCCCTAGTATAATCATAGCTAGGGAATATGTTTTTTTCTATTTCTTGCTATGTTTAACTATTTGAAAAGTTTGAGATAATTCTTTGAATGTGTAGCTCTATTTCCTGGCAATAATGTCCAATAAACACTTACTGCACACATTTATCTTACATAGCTGTTCTTGCTGTGTATTTATGTTTAACCTCGAAAATAATTGTTTTAAGTTAACATTTGGGAATCATGAAAATAAAATAAATGTAGTCAATTGTCTTAGGCATGGTCTCCTAAATTAATAAACTACATTTTATTTTAGAAGGGCATTTAAATGATATACATTAGTTATATCTCACCATGACCAGAATGTAGATTTTTTTTTTTTTTTGGAAAGAGAAAGGAATGTAACACTGAGTAATTATGTTTTCCAAAGTTGGCTTTATAATATATAAAGTATGTAATGCTAGTATTATATTAGCTTTTAATAAGATAAATACTAGTATGATTTACTGCTATTTATGAAGAAGGCAAATCGGTAACCTGTAGAAGTGGCAGTATTGTTGTTCTTGCCATCAAATGATGTCCTTGTGTTTTTGTTTGTTTGCTTGGGTGGTTTTGTAAGAGTAGTCAGTGGTAGTGTGAAGGCACTCTTCAGCATAAAATATATAACCAGTAAAAGCATCCCAAATAATGGAATTGGCTTATTACCCCTGGGTAAAAAACACAACTTTTAGCCACATAAGCACCACCAACTTAAAAGGTTTAATGTAGTTATCACAGCAGCTTAGTTTATCCTAAACATGAGGCTTGAAAATGACAAAATCGAAGGAAGGATGATGTGTTGTGGTTTCTCAGGAATCCCTGTTCTACAGCAAAAGTCAGAAATATGTCATATCAGGAAGCTCAGCAGTTCGGAAGCAATATGGTAGCTAAAATGAGCACATTTCATATGTAGATTTTGCACACTGGCTTTCTATCTTACATTAGAACAGAATGGGATACTTCTGAACTTCCCCCTTTTGATTTAAGTTGAAGTCCAGGAACAAAGTACCTGAGTTGATGGCATCTCATTTAACTGTTTTATTTTTTGAAATTGAGGTTTCTCCCCACCTCCAGTGAATTGGGAAATAGCTAGAGGAATTTGGCAATGTAGTACGCATTCCATTTGGGGGCAAACTTTAGTTGCTTTAGTCACTGCAGTGCTAGGTTAGGGTGATGACTAGACTGTGTCCTCACGTGGTCTGGCTCTGGCGTCTGTCACACCGCTGATTGGTAGGTGCTGCCTAAGAGGGGGGCCCATTCTTCCCCTTCTAGTTACATGATGCTCGGCTGGTGACAGGCTGAAATCTGTGCGCTTGCCATGGTGGGTATAGACGTTGTCAAAAGTGAAACGTTGTCCTTCTTCCTTTGAAGGCTGTGGGAAACCTTCATAAATGATTGTCTCGATGTACAGTAGATGTTGAGCTGTTTGATGTGTTCATGTGCATGTCCTACAACTGTAACATTGGAAATAAATGTAGAGGTTGTCCCAGTGGAGGAAGCTACTGTTCAGAGAGGTTACGTCATTTGATCACGGTCACTACTGTCTCTAAGTGGGAGAATGGACTTCAGTCTTAGTCCTGTGCAATCGCGGTACACACATCCCTCTCAGTGTGTTGAAGGAATACTGTTTGCATATCAACTAGAACCTTTTACATAATTTTGAGAAGCTTGAGACTTTTCTCCTGGTGTGATTTGGGTATGAGCAGTGATCACACATGTCATTTTTGAGCAGCTGTTGAAGAAGGCGGAACGTGATTATGCCACGTGCTGACTGTATGACATCTGGTCCTGGAAACACTCAAAAATCCTCTGATAGATGAAAGAAAACCTCTCTCCCTCCTTGGAGCATTTCAGTCAAAGACTCTATTTTAAACCAGGAATTTTGGCTGCTCGGTGGTGGCCCTTAGTAAACTGCCCTTTGACGTGCACACTGGAGAGGGAGTGAGGATTTTATATAAAGTGCCCTTTGAAGGCCTTCATTGCCTAGATACTATACACATTTATAATGAAAATGCAAAGCGGTGGTGATTTTTATGGTAGAATTTTTGCATGTTGGCCTTTGAACGATCCTCTTAGGAGGGGCTGGGCCTTTGCTAGGAGATAGAACTTTAATGCATCCCTGTTCTGTTTTCTTTTTTTCATTTGTCCTACACTGGGAAAAATTTTAAACCTTTACATTGATGCTCCTTCACCAAGACCTCAAGCCCACTGCATTCATTTCATTTTTAGCCTTAGAATGCATGCTCAGGCTTTATCATTATAAGCCATTTTGAGTGGTTGTGTCAGCACCATGGTTTTACCCCCCAAAATAAATGTCATCTTGGCCTGCAGTCTCATCACTGTAGAAGCTGAACAGAGGATTCCCTTGGAGAACCTCTGCATTGAGTAATCTCCAAGCAACTGCCTCTGGTTTTGACAGCAACACTTAGTTTTGTCAGGAGAAATCCCCACATGGTCTGGATGCTTTTGTAGGAAGTGGATTTGAAGGAGGCAGTAGTAAAACCTACTTTGTAGAAAATTGTTTTCTTCGCCTTTTTTTTCTGAAAAGTATATCTTATTAAATTCTTTGAATTAATTCTAGTCCTTTTACTACTTACACTCTTCTGATACTTTGGCCCAAAATGTTTAACATAATGAGCCTCTCATAGAGTAGCTGTTGAATAATGGAGAGTGGATTTATTTGGCTCTGATTATTCAAGTGATTTCCTAATAAGCAGAAGTACTATTGTATTTTTTTATGTGGAACACTTGCCCGTGTCCTCTCCTCCCTCCTGCGTAGAGCATGGCATTCATGACACCTGTAAAGTAACATCCATCTCTTCTATACCAGGTCACTTCAGGTGGAACATTCATCGGCATTGGACGGAAAACACCAGATTGCCAAGGCAACACCAAGTACTTCCGCTGTAAATTCTGCAATTTCACTTACATGGGCAACTCGTCAACTGAACTAGAACAACATTTTCTTCAGACTCACCCGAACAAAATCAAAGCTCCTCTCCCCTCCTCTGAGGGTGCCAAACCTTCAGAGAAAAACTCTAACAAGTCCATCCCTGGGCTTCGATCCAGTGATTCTGGAGACTTGGGAAAGTGGCAGGACAAGATCACGGTCAAGGCGGGCGATGACACTCCTGTTGGCTACTCAGTGCCCATCAAGCCCCTTGATTCCTCGAGACAAAATGGTACCGAGGCCACCAGTTACTACTGGTGTAAATTTTGTAGTTTCAGCTGCGAGTCCTCTAGCTCACTGAAGCTGCTAGAACATTATGGCAAGCAGCACGGAGGAGCGCCGTCAGGCGGCCTGAACCCAGACTTGAATGACAAGCTTCCCAGGGGCTCCGTCATTAATCAGAATGATTTGGCCAAAAGTGCAGAAGGGGAGCCCATGACCAAGGCAGAGAAGGGCTCCAGCGGGACTAAAAAGAAGGACTTCTCCAGCAAGGGGGCGGAGGAGAACGTGGTAACCAGCTACAACTGTCAGTTCTGCGACTTCAGATATTCCAAAAGCCACGGCCCCGATGTCATTGTCGTGGGGCCGCTTCTCCGTCACTATCAGCAGCTCCATAACATTCACAAGTGTACCATTAAGCACTGTCCATTCTGTCCCAGAGGCCTCTGCAGCCCAGAAAAGCACCTTGGAGAAATCACTTACCCGTTCGCCTGTAGGAAAAGTAATTGTTCCCACTGCGCGCTCTTGCTTTTGCACTTGTCTCCGGGGGCGGCCGGGAGCTCACGAGTCAAACACCAGTGCCACCAGTGCTCGTTCTCCACCCCCGACGTGGATGTGCTCCTCTTTCACTACGAGAGCGTTCACGAGTCCCAGGCATCCGACGTCAAACAGGAAGCCAACCATCTGCAAGGAGCATCGGACGGGCCGCCGGCTGTCAAGGAAAGCAAGGAACACTCATGTACCAAATGTGATTTCATTACCCAGGTGGAAGAAGAGATTTCCCGACACTACAGGTAAGCCGGGGGTGGGACAGGGGGCGGGGACAGGGCGCACCGAGAAATGGATAGAATACAGGGGGCTGATCCAAAAATGGTCGGGAATGATTGTGGTGACCTGGGGAAGTTACTGAGCAAGATCACCTAAAACAGTGGTTCTCAACCTTCTGGCCCTTTAAATACAGTTCCTCATGTTGTGACCCAACCATCAAATTATTTTCGTTGCTACTTCATAACTGTCATGTTGCTACTGTTATGAATCGTAATGTAAATATCTGATATGCAGGATGGTCTTAGGCGACCCTTGTGAAAGGGTCGTTCGACCGCCAAAGGGGTCGCGACCCACAGGTTGAGAACCACTGACCTAAAAGGTCATTCATAAAACTGCAGGATATATATAATTCCAATTATAATATATACATATTGGAATATGTCTATAAAGATATAACCTGTAAATATGTCTGTAAATATATATATATATATTTCCAATATATATGTGTGTGTGTGTATATGTGTATATGTGTATATATATATATATATATATATATAT